>NW_019103945.1:185417-396478 GCF_001856785.1 Myzus persicae
CAATATATAAATAGGTTATATGCGGGTATGCATGTGAGGGTGTTCGCTAATACGATATACATTATGCAAAACAATATTTAATCGGATTTAGGGTCGTACGCGTATCGAATGATAACAACAAACACGGTAATAACAATTGTCCGTGATAATAATATATTAAATATTATAATTTCACACGTTTGTCGTAGTTGACCTCGCCTCTGTAAATTCGTTGTGTATAACTAATATACAAATACCCACTATCGATATTACCGCGAAATCCGTTTGAAAATAATTCTCAACACGCAGTGAGCATCACGTCCAAATACTGAGCACAAACACTGTACTAGGGTAAGTCGAAAAAAAAAAACAAAAACATTTCATCAGTGCTGTTTTATTTTTTTTTTTTGATAAATGATCGGGCTTAATTATTTTTTTTTTTTTACCATTTTAGCAGGGAATTCCTTTTTTATTTAGTTTTTGATGCATTATGTGTGGTTTTTCCCACAAAAAAAAACGTAAAATTTTAATTCACGCTTGCCACGCTATTAACTACCTGTGTATAATAGTTATTTAATATATTTTATTTTGCACACACATTTTACCGGTTCGTCAGAGAGTAGAATATGTGTGTGTGTGTGTGTGTGTGTGTGTGTGTGAACAGATAAATGGATCAAAACTTTACAGAGGTTATCCTCTTCCATTTTACTCCGCTCGCCCAAGCTTGATAAATTATATTTAATTCAAAACATTTTATTTACACCATGAATACATCGATCAATTCAAAGTGACTCTTGGTTGTGAAATTAAAAATATAGAAAAATGTGATAACATTAAATCAAAAATTAAAACAATCATTTTCGTTAAGCTCCTTAACGGTTCGTACGGGTTTTCAAAAACCAGCAGCAGACACGTAAATGTGGATCAACAAAGACGTAGGGAGAACTAAATCAATACTCACGCCTTTTGTCGAAATCCAAAAGACTTCGTGTGACTAGGTACCGATATAATACCGGGTATCAGGATACTGCCAGTACCACGGTAGTCATCGTCGGCGTGTCTGTGGAGTGTTCCACGTCGAGAGCAGCAGTGTTTACCTAACCGATTACACCGACTTTTGGCCGCCCCTCACAAAATATTATTTTATTGGTTGGATATTATCTCGTGGTTCGGTGCCCAAAGTCAACTACTACGTCACCGACGAGCCCCTTCGGCAAACAGCAGACCGAATGTTTTCGACACATTATTCCCGAGGAGAAAAATTAAAACCTTCGCAGAGTTCCTTCATTATATTTTTACATTGTTATTTTTTTCATCCCGTTTACCGTCTACGGAAAATGTACATCACATCAGCGGGAAAAGGGCGCCCAATATGGGTCACAACATGGTTGTGTGTTTACTACCTGCAGAATAGTTATAACATCGCTAACAGCAGTCAATAATCTAAAAACAATCCTTCGTGCAGGATGAAGGAACGTGGCTAACTCGTGTTAACTCTTTTAATTGATCATAAATTATCATAGCTTTTTACAAACATTAATTTATTTTCTAAGTCTCTGTGTGTAAAACTATGTGTGATGTGCAACATGGTAAACAGCGATTGACACAATGAAAACGGTTTTTTGTAATTATTCTTAAAAAATATAATTGATCAAATAACTATTTGCCGAGCTCATCACCCTAACTATATAATGGTCGTTGATTTTCGTAGCGTTCCGGAATCATGTAGTATTTTTTGGGCTCACCCCACACTCCAATACAATAGTAAGATACATTGGTGCGCAATAAATTTAAGGAGAAAGCAAGACGAACAATTTGTCTCATTCCTGTTTATCCATGTCGTGCAGAGGACATTTGAAAACAGCGCTGTGTTCGTTCGTCTCGAACAATAAATTGGAAAACACGAGTAATTTTACATTTAAATTTTGTGACCAGAAAACTTTCAGACGATTCGATAAATTAAAAAGAATCGAAAGTGCGTAAAAAAACTTGCCTATAATTAATACATATTTATTTAATTGGGTCTTAGACGTTCCAATTGCATAGAATAGATAGGTAATAATAGGAATCGTTCATAAATAATAAAATGAAACACAATGTATACTAATAATATAAAAAAATCTTTATCGAAGCTGTATGAATTAACAATAGTATGAAATTGCGATGCATTATAGTTTAAATGAATCGAAAAGTTTGGTGATGCGAGCGAATGGAATTTTAGTTCGTTTATGCTTCTCTTACAATTCCATTATTGTGGTGGGTATTAAAATTACATAACTATATTTAATTCCGTTTAATAAACATAAGTTATATTTTCCTCCTTATTACGGAACCCCTACAAAAGACGGAAATAATCACCTCACGACGGAAAAATAATACAAGTCTTGGCGGTACGACTTATGTAATAATTCAGTGTCCCCTCAACGGAAACTCCTTTTTCCTGCGGAAAGATGTCAGTCGATACAGAGGGATCCCGTTATTAGGAGGTATACAGACACTATCCGTTACATTCCCAATTACCGTGAAATATTATACGATTGCAGTTCGATGTGGGCCTTTTTTTTTCGTTTTGCTCACGAACTCAGTCGGTACCTACCTATATATATTGTTATCATGTACGCTGCGTCGTACACGGTTTTATTATTATTATTATTATTATTATTATTACTATAATATATTATACGAGCCCGTCACGAAATCGGTTCGTTTCGCTCAGGAATTTAATATACCCGCCGAACGGGCGAGGGGGAAGTAATAGCGCCGAGTACAAAGTATAAGACATGCACGTCGAAAACGTTCGATCGGTTTGACCGGTGGGGGGGGGGAGGGTGAAACGCGTGGGAAGATAATACCATATAATATAATATGTTGTAGTTATCGGGCACGTACGTTTATCATAGACCTGTACCGATATTAAATGTCATCATAAGAACAAACACTTCGACAGAAGACTAAACATTTTGCACAAGTTCTGCGTGGAGGGAGGATCGCGTGGTCCGAAGTAGTCGGTGTCGAGTCTGCGAAGAAAACCCAACAAACCATGTGATATTACAAGATATTGTACACGGTGTGATCTGCTGGAAAACTCAAAGGAGATTTTGAAAATAGTTCTTACAAGTGATACTTTAAGTCGTTGTAAATTTTTTTTTAAAGAAAAGGTTATCGTTCTAGTTTCTTTTCTCTCTCTCTCTCTCTCTCTCTCTCTGAACGGAGGCATGCATTGAATTTCTTATTCCGAAGCGGAATATTATTCGGAGTATTTCGATCTATAAGAACTGAATTTCGGTCAAGCAATTTTTCGGTGTTTTGACCACTTAAAGTTTAGACCGGCGGAGTTAGTGTATCAGCGATTTGTCGGGCACTTGCGCCCGTTCCACTCCGCTCATCTGAACTTTAAATAGGCGCTTTAAACTCATAACTAATAAACTACTCGACTAAAATACGATTTTTATGCATCCAAGTGCTCCGAAAAATTATCTGTGTTTGCAGAATGAGGAGTTCACGCTGTGGTAAAAAAATTGAAAACTGAAGAACGATAACGATAAAAAAATAGTTAAAAAATATCAGTTGTTTAGAAAAATGTTGTTTTTAACGACTCAACATCGCCGATAACGTTAATAGTAATTTTAAAAATAATCGCAAACGTCTTCCGTTAAATGGATCACCCGGTATTGCAACATAAATCCCATGACGTCGACTGTGGTTTAGGGTTTTGGAATCGAAAACAACGATAGCAATAATTCACGAATCTTAAAAACACGGTATGATATATTGCTTTGATATCGCTGCGGTAATATATTTTTCGAAAAGTTTGGGAAGTCGGAGACTCAACTGCAGGCGTATATAATGTATAATATATTATGGATATCGCGTCCACCAGGATGATATTTTGCTTCACAAAATTTTTTTAGCATTCTTCCGCCGCACCGAACGCGGAAAAACACCCGCAGTGTATAATAGTTTCGGTTGCCTAATCGCACTTACCCGGTTAATGGTATACTGCTACCATGGCATTGTGCTGATGGTTCTTGTCGAGAGACGCTTCCGGGCTTGCTTTATGTGGCGGTGCACGTGAGGACGTGTGTGTCTTCCGTGACTGCGGTCAACTCATCATATAAGCGAACATAATTTAATAAACCGAATCCTGCTACTGCAGTGCACTGTCGACTCAGTGGCGTATTTAAGGGTGGCATGGGTGTAGGGGGGGGGGGAGGAGGCAGATCCCGCCTTGACCTTTTTTTTTTTTTTCAAAACCAAATATTGTTGTTCGCATTCCAAGCAGATAGCTACATCTGTGTGTAGTACAGTTGGCGTGAAAACAGCAGTAATTAACGATAAAATGTCCACTATTGATTCTGACAAAACAAACGTCACGGGATGTTCTGAATGTATAAGCTGTACATGGAGTATATCATACTATAGTATTGTGCGTGATTACTACTGTAACGTAATTGTTACATCAATGTCTATATTATTGTGTCGTAATTAGCCGAACGATTTCGCACTAAACGGTTGTTTGTTCTCATTGGTATATTACGGCACCGGAACATCAAAATAATTGTGCCAGATGAACGCTCGTCGCCGGACGAATGAAGTCTAAAAAAAAAAAAAAAAACAAAAAATTGAAAGTCTGATATCGTGTAATGACAACGACTTTCGTGGACACAAAAACGTGTATAAAAAATACAATAAAGTAAAAACGAATAATGCTCAAGCCCCTCGTACGTATTTTTTAATAGCGCCGAGCTTAGAATATTAAAACTAAAGGTACCCATACTTGCTAATTACTACATTATATTTTATATTTTTTTGAAAAACACATTTCTTTAACCTCTCGGGTTGCACATAATTTTGGAGACATTTTTTTTTTTTATCATAACGCTGTACATTATGAAGTCACAACAGTCTTAATGTGTGTGTCGAATACTTATTCAATAGGTACGCTCGGAGTCGTGTTGAACTTTTCTCCCCACCCGCCCATCCCACCCATCCACCTACGTTGTCCTCCAAAGTCGTCGACGGTGAAATACAGAGTAGGTACTATATTACTTGTAACTAAAAATAAAAATGCGATTTCACTCAATCGGAGGAGTGACGAGCTTCACCCCCTTGCATCCCCTAATCGATACCCTCGGATATACCTAATAACAATATAGCGCCGCGACGGTATTATTAATTTCGGTGCGTGTCGGCGAGGGTAAATATAAAATATATAGATATATATATGTAACATCGTATACCTACGACTTATCGATTCGACGTATCATCGCTATTATATTAAAACAATACGTCATAATATCAAAACCATACAAATCGTGCCGACCGACTTTCAATCGGCGTCCATCATCGATTCCCAAGTCTTCTGTAGCTGCGGCGCGTTGCACGACAATTCCCCTCGCCAATGCCCTTTTCCGGGGGCGGAAAGACATAATAATAATGGGGGAATGAGATATAATATAAGCGTTTACCTATGGGTTAATGTATATACAGTGGAATCTTGACAACTCAAACCTCACCTCTATAAGTCGAATTTTCGATGTGTGATAAATTCTCTCGATAATTCGAATTTCGTTAACTCGGATTTCTCTACGAGTCGAAATATTTTTAGTCCAATTTTGGTTTATAACTCAAATTTATATTATGTACATAATATTAAATTGGAGACGAGATTTGTTCCGCGCAAAACGTTATTTAAAACTTTACCGATAGGTCAAACAATAAGAAACAATCAAAAATATCAGATTTCTTAAAAAAATAGTTCTGCTTTATTTATTACATTATTAGTAAATATGTACACGAATAAATTAAATTATAAAATGAAGTGCTTACATACGTGTGCTTTCAAATGAAAAAAATGTTTTCGATAACTCGAATTTTTTTGCGAATTCGAGTTATCGAGGTTTTCCGTAAGTCGAATTTTCGATAACTCGAATTTTCTTTTCGCCCCCTATATCGATTCGAAGCATCGAGGTTCCACTGCATAAATATGTTTAATAGATGATTGATATTCGCAGGTGGTGCATTATCATATTATGCTTTTCAGTATTGCTTCAAAACACGAATATTGTCCACCACTAAAAAAATAGTAATTTTTACAATATCATTTAAGATACCACCGATACGAACACAATGATATTTAGGTACATTACAGTATATTGTTCGAATAAAACGAGAAAACATTGTTTCGATTTTTCAAATCGTTGTGCAAACCGTTGACATTCTTTTCGTTGGTGATAATTAATTTTTCAGGTCGGAGGTAATTATACGACGTTCTCCCATTAGAGTTATTTCCTGAGATAAAATCAAGGTTCGCAGGTGGTGCAGGATCGCACCACACTCGCCGAATGCGCCCCTATATATTATGGTGTATAATATAAAATTATACAGGGTTGATAATTGCACCAGCTGTCGTCTCTTGTTAGTAATAATTATTGTAAATGTTCGAATATCGTTCCCTTCGGTTACTTCGCAGAATTGTTGTTAAAAAAATTGCGACTTTAAAAATAGTGTTACAATTACATCTGAATTTTTTTTACGAAAATGTTCCGTTCGATTTCAAGACAACCTGCAGTAGGTTTTTGATTTGTGTTCGTCTCGTATTTCGTACGATTTCAAGCACAAATTTGTAAACTATTTGTACGCAAAACGCAAACAAATATCTCTTATTATTAACGTAGATCTAAAAGTTGATTATCGTCACCAATGTAAATCTGACCCAAATTCTGGGAGTCGTTAAAAAACTTTTTAAAACATTTCCAAAAAAAAGGTTAAAGCCCTAAGATTTGGCCTTCACTCTGGCAATAAGCTCATATTTTACCTCCGGCACAATGTGGATAATATTTTCTCTTTCAGATTTCGCGTCTATCCGTCAGGTTAGGTTCCTTCGACTTAATTTTTTTAATAACCAAAAACCCAATGCCTTAAGCTGATCCGTTTCGACTTTATCAGTCGGTCGGAAGAGCGTATAGATAGGTAGCTAACGTACAATAAGTAGTGTAAACTGATATTGTAATAATAGTCAAGCCATGGAAAATTAATGATAATTTTTACCAGAGTTAAGTTAGTTAAGTTGAGTTAAGTTAAATGAATAGTTAATAGTTATCCCAACTTTTTTTAAAGCTCCGTTAATTAAAAAGTTATTTGAAAACTTATAATTAATTTATCAACTTAAGTTCAGTTATTTATGTGTTTATTTTTTAATATACTTGTATAAACATCTAGTAATATGGTTTAAAATAGTAAAAAGTAAATGTTTATGCGATGTATTTCATCCATAATAATTGTATTATATTTATTATTTAATTATTTATAAATAACCGAAATTGGATTTAATTCAAAGTAACTCGTTATTTATTAAGTTTATATCAATAAAAATCAGTCAATTTGAAAATTGAGTCAATGAAAAGTACATTTTAAAATGTTAAGTTAAAACGTTAAAATTAACTCAACACTTAACTTAACTTTAACTTTTCAACTCATATTTATGCCCAGGCTTAAGTTAACAATCATAATATATTATTATATCAAACTTTATTTTCGTGGTGATATCCCGAATGAAAAGAAACCGAAAAGTAGGCACATTGTGTGGGTAATGCAAAATGTACATTTATACCTATTCTCTTGTGTCGAGTACCTAACGTGTAAATACCTACTACACGACTCGTCGGCATGTAGACGATAAGCTGAAAATCGCATTTCACCGAGTCGGCGAGGATTATATTATTATTATTACTATTATTATTATTATCGTCATCTCGTTCGCGACACACGTGGGTGGGTTCTTTTGGGAGCATACGGCGACGGGCGAACAGTATACGGAATAAAATATATATAGTTAAGCCTTTACATGTTCGGAGACGACTCTCTGCCCGTAGAGCTTTAAAATCCAAGACTACAATCCGTTCGCCAGCGGTAAGCTCGAGGCGGTGGTTTTTATACGTTATACGACGTAGGCCGCATTACAATATTATATATTACGAGATATTAACTAATATATATATATATATAATTTTATATTATGATATAAAAGTAGGATGCGATAGAGAGTAGTCTAGCACCGGCGCCCGCCACCACCCACGACACACGACCAGCACCCGACGTGATTATTGAATACAATATTTGTGATAATCTACGAATACGACAGGTGGCTATAATTAGCGGGATCGAGTAAACGATAAAATAGTGTTTTAATAATGTTTTGTGAATTTCTCAATTATTTCATTTTCAGTATAATACAAATCGACCTATATTTCTACGGTTTTTTTTACATTATTATATATTTTAGTGTCGAAATGTTTTATGTCCATTTTATGTTTTTAAACAGTTTTATTCATGCACGTTTTTTTGAAATTGAAGTGCATATTTTATAGGCATAAATAATGACGTTTTATTGGACATGTCATTGAGCATATTATATTTTAACATTTCATAAAGCTGGTTATACTAAACATTTTTCAGCGCATTAAATGATTACGCAGGTGCATTACATTTAACATATTATATTTAATAACGTATAATAATACAGATTGCCGAGGAATTACAATTATTGATGCGAACTCTACTTTTTATGTAAAAGTTATTTTTTCCCCTTAAGTATCGCAACCGAGGGGAGGGTATGCGATGGTATTACTTCCACATCGTTTGCATCGTTTATATCGTACAATTGTCGTTAATTAGGTGGGTACTAGACAAGTTTAAAAAATACCATAAAAAGTTCGTATGTACATAAATACATAATACAATATTTATATGTATACCGACATACCTAATACGTGCACCATGGAGGCCAAAGTCTACACGATTTGCATCAATATGATCAAAAATAAATTGACGACAACGAGTCCTGCGCCTTCGTCTAATTCATCTTTTCACGAGTTGTCCATAGACAAGGACGTGTCCTCTGTAGACTTATTAGTTATTTCGTCTGTAGAATTCTTCAGCCACTTGCAGAGTTGTGGTATGTGAACACTGCCTAGGCGACATTAAAATAGTACGATACAATATTTTCTCATTTTATTTTGACATTTTATAAATCATAGTATTTGCTAATTTTTTACAAACCATAATAACATGTAGACTTGGTAGGTATAGCTAAACAGATAGGTATAGACAATGTATCAGAAAAAAATCACAGTTATCAGTTATAATATATATCATAACAAACAAATATGACAGTATATTAAATGCGGACTTTCGTTGTGACCCGTCCAATTATTGTGCGAATAGCCGCTGGCAAACTATTTTGTTTTAATTCGAGACCGCAGACGGATATCATTTTCCTAAAACGCGGTTCGCATTTCATCGAAACAGTCGGGATCTAGACGGTGGACGAATGACATTCCAAA
Organism: Myzus persicae; assembly: GCF_001856785.1. Taxonomy (NCBI): domain Eukaryota; kingdom Metazoa; phylum Arthropoda; class Insecta; order Hemiptera; family Aphididae; genus Myzus; species Myzus persicae. The sequence goes on from NW_019103945.1 coordinate 194,741, forward strand.
GGACTTCTCGGTATACTCGACAGGAATATAATAATATTGCGACGTTTCGCGTACAATAGTCAGCTGACTAGTCATGATACAAATAATATTTTCCTATTTTAATTAACTACAACAGCTGCTGCGCCTCGGGTAATCCGGCTCCCGTTCGGAAAAAAAAGAAAGTCGTGCGTGTCATAATAATAGCAGTACATAGTAAGTGCCCGTCTATCGTGCCGCAACAACCCGCCTTTGCAGTAGGATGACTTTTGTGCGCGTAATGCGGGTACACCTACCTACCCATGTACAATTTCATAATAGAGAATAAAATCGGCGTGGCGAAAAATGGGACAACAGACGAGTTCCCCGATCGCATGCGGCGGAAACAAAATGGTAGGCATAATGAATGTCTTGCAGCTTTTCGAACTGATTCCGATAATCCGATGGTGTCGTAGTATAATAGACCATAATATTATATATGGCGTGATTCCAATTATATATTTTTTTTGTAATTAAAACTGTTCGATCGCCGTCATTAGTCGAACGCTATCTTTTCCGGATTCTGCACCGAGCCGGGAATGTCGATACAGTTTTACGTCCGGCAACGATTTATTATTTTTATTGCAAACCGGAAATACACTTTGATTTGTGTTCCTTATTGCCAGCACGCGTCATAAAACGAAAAGCTTCAGAGCATAAAAAAATTATTTATACTGATCTCTACACGTGACTTGTGAAATGAACGTTTGAAAAAAACAAAATAAAACTAAATAACGACACATATTTTCGATCAAGTCTAACGACCAGTGGATGATTTTTTTTTTTTTGCTCATAAAAAAATGTTGGCCCTTAGCAATAACGGTCATTGTCGGTAGACAAAACTCACTATTCTGACCGATCTATCGTTGGACACTCCGACTTGAATAATTCAATGACATACCTACTCCGTTATGCGAAAAGATTTATTTCCAGACGCAAGACGGACAGGATAATGTTATCTCTGGCTGTAAATAATTTATATATTATTTACGGCACATGCACGTCGATACAATATAGCTGATACGCACTGGCCAGGTGTCTGTATAATGTGTTCGTACGGCGTTCCTGCAAATCTCCAGACACGGTAGACGCCTTAAGCAGACCCCCGGGGGACTTTGGGGGGGGGGGGGTTGCCCCGAGTGCGTGCCCCATCGACGAATCATTATTTTCGTTTTTATTATATCGCGAAGCTTCGGCGTGCTCGTGTCCTCGGCCCGCAGAAAAAATGCTTAAGAGACGCGACCGACGGTCGATGTCAAATGTTCAATATTTTAGGTTAGGTTAGTAATTTTTGCAACGACGACTGTGGTAGTGGTGGTGGTGGTTTTATTTTAGCTCGAAACGTTTAGTCGAACCGTACGGATGATAGCGATATAAAAAAAAAACACATTATAAAAATGAGTTCACTTATGCCCGATTTAAAATGGACCGGCCCAAGCCAAATGAATAAAATCAATAATAACAATCAATTATTTGTGAGTTGTAAGCAGTTCACTCTGCACCCGTGGTGCAACAAGGTGACCTAAATAAACGGGAAAGCGTTCTGTCAAAAAGATGACATTTTTCGGCGTTAAACAAGGGTCCCAGGATTTCGGTGTCTTGAAAACGACCAAACAACAAAGCCCCCATCCCCATTCCACGAACGATAAAGTTATTATTGCATTTCGTTGCCATCACACGACGTGCCAGACAAAATACGAACTAAGTAGTAAGTTTTTATCAACAAGCCAAGTATCGATTTGTTTTCACGACAGCAACAACAACAACAACAACAACAACAACAACGACGACGACTACAGTATTATGATTATTACTCGAAATTGTGCAAAACAATATATTGCGCACCAGAGGTGCACCAAACACACTCACGAGGGGGCTTTTACGCACACTTAACGCCGAGTTCTACTCAAAATTTGTTTGCAGCGCGCCACGTGCAGTAGGCACCTAATAGATTTACGAAATTACTATTACATAATATTATGCAAAACACTACACGACCGAGAGTGCCTTCCTCCCCATATTGTGCCACCAACAGCGTTGCGCACACAATAGCAGTGAATATTCGATAATATAATCATATATTTTAATATCATCGTCTGCATTACAATAACATTACCTGTGTACCACAACAACTATATTCTAGTCGGGCGGAGGACTTTTTCGTCATAGCCAAACACCTAAACTACAATGTTGTACCCACTCGCATACGCATATTGCTCGGGTTTGATTTGAAAAATATGTCTTTGAAAAAAATGAAAAATACCAGGAAGAAAAACGATAATTTTAATTTTACATAATATTATGATTCACATCACCAGTCGGCTGCAGAGATTTTCTATTAGCCATAAAATGTCATCCAATTGACGTCGACATATTCAGCAAACACTTGAACGCGTATGAGCCTTTTACGTGAACCGGTGCATGTTTTGAGAGCATAGCATTCGATGTTATAATTTTTACATTTTGAGCATATCACTGTAATATGTATTAATTTTACAACGGTGTGTATTTTATTTTTTAAAATTGTTTTATTTTGGAGTTTGAACAAATGCTGTGTGATCATCAACTTCGATGGAGGTTTCTTGTAGCAAATTGGATCTCGTCGTTACTTTTAGAAGATCACAACTGAAAATGTTGGGAACTTATTAGAATAATCGGAAAAAATACGAATTTATTCCGTTGACATTTCTATGTCATTATTAAAACAATTAGATCACCTAAAATCGATTTTCATCGTTTGTAGGCACAACGAGATTGTACTCAACGGCGAGGTAATAACTAGACCACCGTAATTGTACTTGCAGCAGAGCGGTTACCATTTTTCCTGTTTTTCGTGTGGACATAGTAGAAATCTCTAGAGCCAAATTGTTTTTCTTCAACTCCCCCAAATCAGTGTATTTGTATGACACCAACATCGTGGCAGATTAGCCATGTTCGCTTCGCGTCTGAAAAACAAGTGGTTGGTGGTTTTACAACAATATTTCTACAAACGTTTCTTAACACGTACGAAGCACTTTAATGACGACACGAAGCTCAGGGTAATAACAAGCACACTCACACCAGCTGCTTACTGCTGTAATTCTGTGGTCGGTAATTCAAAACTCGCCACGAAAGTGCACAATTATATTGTTAAAGTGACGCCCACGGTACCAGACCACATAGCTGCGGGGTAATTGCTTCCTGTTCGAGCAACAATAATGTATATTTTCCCAATGAAATCGTATTGATTAACATAATATTGTTTATCGTTGTATACTTGCAGTTGTAAAACGTTTTTTTTTCTTTTTACCCCGTATTGGAGTATACTGATTGTCAGGCGTCTAGATTTATGTTTTATTTTCTCGTGTATTTTAAGAATAAAAAACTTAAAAACTACACTAATTATTAGATAACTATATACGTACAAATTATTTAATCTTTATTTGTACGTGATTTACGGATAAAAAAAATTGAAAATTATGTCTCGACGTTGTCATGGTCGTGCTTACGATAATATTGCTAAAATATAGCACTACCGAATGTAACGCATTACAATTAGACCGGGCTAAATTACTACCCTCACTCGCCTGCACACTTTTAGTTGCACACCACGTGAGAGAAGTAAACATAAATCGTGACGATAACGGTCGGGAGAATATGTGATGTCCCGAGAAAACGCAGTAAAAAATGTTTGAAAGCCTTTGGAACAGTGGAAAACAACGCACCCTTTAAAATCGTCTTGACGGGCACGAGAATGCACCGTCCATTTTAATAGGTTCGCTATTAATCAGTTTGACGAGTGAATTCAACAAATTAAATCGGTTTTGGCTCTCTGCTGCAGTTATTAATCGCCCAATATTATTTTTTTAATCATTAACCGCATGGTTTCTCGGAACTCGTATGCAGCGCACCTAAACGTTTAGGCGAATATCACCCCGGGTGTTATTCACAAACACCTGTGTTTCGAAGTGTTTTTATCGTAGGGTTTGGCCTCTCTATGGCAGCCATAGTTGCAGCTACTCGTCTTCTCTGTTTTTCTCTCCACTTATATTTGGCGTTTTATTGGTAATATCATATCTAAGTGCACACTTAAATTGCCGTCAATAAGATCGTTAGCAGATTTTTGTGATAATGTCTAGCAAAATAGCTCTAGCAACGAATTTTTAAAAAATAAAATGTAAAATATTGCGAAATTGCCACACGAGCCCAAGTTCCAAGCCCCATCTGCAGCGATAATCATTTATCAACCACCTGTGCACATTATAAACCGTTCATCTTTTATCGTCATCAGAATTTCGTGTCACCGCGGTGATTGGTAATCGATGAAAACGCGCAGTGTCGTTCCATAATGGTACGATGGTTCTTACCCACTTGCGATACGTATCGTGATTTCTTGATTTTTATTTATTTCACAAACTGTCGAATTTCATTGTTTTAGTGCGATTCGCGTGCTGTCGCATATTATTATAAAACTGTGTCACAGTCCGTCAGTTCGCGGAAGTGATTATAACAGTGTAACGGGTACATATTGTGGCCTGCAGCTTATGCCCCATAAACGGCTATAATAGCACGGTATGTAAAACGCACTACGAACATTTATATTTCCATCATGTAGTCCGTCGTCACTAAAATTCAAAGCTAATAACAAAGCTGACGATGCAGTTTCGGAAAACGAAATGCGTCGAATTTGGACTGCCCGCGAGTTCTAACTACACTGACGATGATGTTATAATATTATAATAATAATTTATAAACAACCGTCGATACACTCCGATTTCTTCACCGGAAATCTTCTACGTGGATCCATAGTGTACGTTACACGGTAACTAGTGCGCAGTATTAAATATGAATGAATATTGAAATCATGAACAGAACGATACGTCGTTTCGGAACGGAAAGGTTCTAACGTAATTTATGTAATTGTTTTTATATTGGACACTGAATAACTTTTTTCACAGTAAATCGTGAACATTGTACGCGGTATCAAGAATGTTCCAAAGAACAGAACTTAACCCGCAATTTGTTTTTCATCGATAACTGATCGAGCTAATAATAAAAAAAACTAAAATATTGGCTTTAGAATTAAGACGTTTTACGTGTAGAACATTTTCATCGTGAAAATAAAAATTATTTATTTGATTGGAACTTTTTCATTCTGATTAAAATCATTTTTTTTTTTCTATACACCGGTACCTACGTATTAGCTTAAATTATATTATAAATTTCTCATCGTGCAAAATGTTTAGTATTCAAGTTTAGCATTACTCTAATATGACACACGCACTATCTACGAGTAATACGTTACAACGATAAAGTGATGTTACCATGCGGTGCACTGTCTAATTTAAATAAATTGCCCTGTACATCCATAAAATCAGATGTGATCAAGTCAAAACTAGATTGAGACTTCCAAGTTCCTTGAAATAATAAAATCAACGTGTTGATTTTTTTTACTATTTACTATATACCATGTGGCGTGTGTAGGTAAAATACTTCGTCACAGCGACAAAACGAAAATTGTCGCTAAGTTCATGGTGGAATAATATTTTATTATATGACACGATAATATAGTCAATATTGTATCGGAGGTACAATCGTATTACGACAGAACCCTCTCATTTTGAGATATTACAACTGAGATCACTTGGGACTATTTCATTCTCAATTATTGCTGAAGAGGTCTGAATGGTTGTAACTGATATTTCTCGGTTTTGCTACTGTCATTTACGTATGTGTGAATTAGAACATTTTCATTGTCCGTGTCTCGTTGAACAATCAACTGATGGATACAATTTCAACAACAATTAATATTAAATGATTTTTTCTGCGAAAAAAAAAACAATTTTTCAAAAAAAATCGATTTAGAACTTTTCCATTCCAAGACGATGAATATACTAGCCAGTGACTGCTTCGGGTAAAAAAGAGTAGGTACAGTTTTTTGTAATTGTAACTGAAAAAAAAAAAAAATACAATTGGTACGGCTAGTGTTGTACTACCGCACAGATGACAAATACATTAGGTCAAAGCCAATCCAAACGATTTAAATTACGGAAAATAATAACATTAGCCTGTGACGTTTCGGCGTCTGCGGCTACGATAATAGTGTGCGCGTAAGACGCATCACACCAAACGCATTTTTTCTTTTTAAAACAGTAAAACTGTTGCATAACAACATAATATAGTCTGTCGATCATATTATTGTTGTGCTCCGAAAGCTTAAAGCGGTTTCGGCTAATGAAATTCGCTCGATTTTTACCGGGCAGGTTCTCTCGAATTTCAGTCGCAGACCACGACTGTTTAACCCGCTCATCCTAATGTATTATAATAATTCATAAACATCGTTCGGTGCATTATCATTATTATTATTATCATTATTATTATTATTATTATTATTATTATTATTATTATTATTATTATACTTACACCACGCCATTAGACAGCGACGAGTAACGGGCTTAATAGATTTTATTGACCCTTTTACCTCTTATTATATTACGGCGGCGGCGATCCGAAGTGCTCGGAATTAATTACATTTCTGTTTGGTTACCTACCTATAAAATAACGTGTACCAGCTATTGTCGAACGTTCGCGGTTACCAACTTGGACACCGCCCGGCCCGTTCGTTATAATATGTATTCTGTTTTGTGCGCGCTTGTGGCCGCGGTTCGAAATCGAATCGTCGATACATATAACGAGCTTCGAGTTGGTGAGATGGCTACACAAAACGGGAAGCTCATTTTTTATTACACACTCGACGGCCGACAGGAAAACTGTTTCCTGGAGTTTCGTGTACGAAATTCGGGTCGAATCAACGGATTTAAATTATTTCATACTTACTCGTTTATTTCGATATCTCCGACGATATTATGTTCCGCCCTCATTTTTTATTCCATACTCGGCGAGTGGCCCTGAAAACTGTTTCCATCGCAGTGGAGTTTCGGGTACAAAAAAACTCGCCAAACAAACTGATTTAAATTATTTTAAATCCGCGCACTCGTATACACATTACGATGTCTTACACTTCCGGTTTTGCAGACTACAAACCTGCAATGTTTCGGTCCCAAAAAAAACATTTAGTTTTTCATACTTTATTCGTTCAATTCTTGTTGCTACCTACAAATACTCATTGCACCCTTCATTTTTCCACATGCGATCGAAATAAATGCTTCAAAATGTTCTAAATGGAAAATTTAGAAACGATAAAAGTACTCTAAAACGAGGAAAATAATAAATACAAATTTGTTTTACTCGCCAGCGGTTCTAACACACAAAAACAAATAAAATAATTAACCAACAAATATTTTTAATCGTCTTCGCAGGTACCTAAATTAAATTATTTTAACGAGTAAATTGCAATTATTTTTTTAAACTCTATACTAAGTTAGGTTAACGAGTTTTTTTTCAATCTAGTCTGCAGTTAAAATTAATAGGATATGCTTGAATGCATTAAATTAGCAAATTATTAAAAGTATGCATGAACTCAACTTAAATTCAATTTAATTTTTGATCAGATTTTCGGACTATCTTTTATACTACCCGTAAAACGAATAAACTGAGCATAAATTGTATTAATTTCAATAATATAGAATTTATTAAAGATAATAGCCCGATATCGTGGTCATCTTTTTTTTTAAACTCTGTATCAACTCGGGCATTAGCGATCAGATGGCAACCACTAAAAACTACAATATTTATAAAATAAAAAATTGATTTCATCGTTTGACTTAAACGATATTCTGTTACTCTCCAGTCGACATTATAGGCCCCAAATATTCGTAGTTCGTTGACGATTGTCGATGGCCAGCGCCGCGGTTGTTCGATTTGATTATGATATCGAGAGAGATACGTATTGGACGTATTTCAACTAATTTTGTACGACACATCTCGGTAGACAGACCAGTTAGTGTCGTGTTGCACTGCACTTTATACAACACTTAATATGATATTTCGGCAATATTAATTATAATTTATACGGCACACGCGCATTGTTGCTGAATAAACCACGGCCGGCTTTTGTGTTCGGCCAAAACGGTTGGGCCATCGACAGGAATCCCATTATAATTGAACGTTATACGAATTTAATTAAATTCGTCTCCGGTGCATTTCGACCACGACAAACCGTATACGTTTGCGGGGAGACGACGTTTCGTCGACATCGTTTGTCGAACATAATAGAAATCGGAGGAGATACCGTGTAAACACTAGGTCAGGTTTTACTAATCGGCCCGGGTCAACGAAAAAAAAAAGAAAATTTTTCGACTTACGATGACAAATCGTCGGTGCTTTAAGTCTAACACTCCAGACAGGATTCGTTGCACAAGGATTACCTGATGTAGGATCACCGGCCGGAGATCGAGTCAGCCGACCTTTAGGAAATTACTCTGTAGTCCTACCAATGCCAACATCCGTAACACAGCTGTGTGGCGATTTAAAAAATATTAAACCATAAGATTTACCAATATTGAACACACTGTACAGAGCGGTTAACCGAGAATGCACACCTCCAATGTTTCATTTCATAATGGATTACTTCAAATTCTGATTTTTGTAATTTTTTGGATAGTAACAGAAGACCATAATATTTTAAAATTCTCGAGATGTTCAACTAAAGAATGCACTGTGGCTGTACAAACTTCTGTTTTACAATATGTAATATAATTGGGGCAAGTGTTCCAATACTTGGACCATTTTTAAAAATAATTATAATCAGCACGAATATTTTAATAAATGAAAAGCTACTCGTTTGAATTTCAGAGGTATACACTAAAATTTAAAAAAAAACTCATTAAATCATTTACAGGAGCGCAGGGGAGTTCTCTCATTTGAAAAACAAAAGTTGTTATTTCCACACAACACATTTCTGAGGTAGTTAAAAAAAATCAAGAATTCAAGCCTGGTTTTTTCAGTAGGTTTATTTAAATATTTCAAAAATCAGATTTTGAACTGCAAGTAAAAACCGGGATGAGCATGATTCATGAATTGCCAACCATAACTTTTAAATATACTGTGAAACTTCCACGTAACGAAATTTCAATTATTTTTGAGAACCGAATGACCTTTATTGTCAATCGTGAGTGAATTTTAAGTAACGAATTCCTTCATATTAAGACTTTTGTTTGTTTCTCATGTGACTTCGTTGTGTATAAGTTTCACTGTTTATAAAACTATAAAACACTAATGCCTCAGAGGTCATTAACGACTTCACGTTCATAATAGCTCGAGTGATAATATTAAGCTACCTATATTATAAACATTGATTAAATTTTAATTTGTTTTACGTCATAATACTGTTAATACGTTCGTGTTAAACTCTTGACATTAAAAAAGTCATTATTACAATATAAGACAAGTAGGTACCTATAATACCAAAATTGACGAATTGAGGACCCCGGAGAATTGTCGATTATTAAAATATACTGACAGACTTGCTTTTGTTGTAAGGCCGGTCTACAAAAAAAGTGATTCTGAGCGAATGAGACGGTCTCTATGTATCTAAGAATTATTTATGTTCGTAGTTTTATATTTATATAATTTATCATTAGGTACCAAGTAATTTCTTGATTAGGTTGGTTGAACTGATTTTTGCAAATTTAAATGCATGCGAACGAGTATTTTGAAATATAATGGTCGGTAGGTGGGTTTGAAATTTGGTGTACAAGTAATTCTAGTATAACTCAGGGTGTGAAATTTTTAATATTTTTGATTTTTAAAGAAGTGCACTCACACAGAATTTTTTTTTGTGTGTGTATGTAGTATCCATTGGCTGTAGGGAATAAAATAACTATCAATTTATGATTGGGCATAATTATAGACCTAAATTATACATTTGGGCAAAACCACCCAGCCAACATATTTTAACGAAGTTTAAATCCGCCCATATAAACATATTACCCCTTATTCGCCCCTATAGGGTGGCTCACGAAAAAAGAATATATTTCTTTGTGTCTTTATTGGTCAGTACTCAGTATATAAATATCGGAAATATTGTACATTTCAGGTAGGTGCCTAAATTTCTTAAAAAATATTTTTATTGAAAAACATTCCGTTTGGCATTATAACATAATTTAATTGTTGTTATTTCACAATGTCTGCTTAGATTTTGACGCCCTCTTAAATCGCGGGCTCTGACTATATTCCATAAGTACGTTTAATTTGTTTTGAATAAATTTGAACTCATAGTGGGGCAATACTCCTTCGTATATTACCGAAACGCTTTTAAAGATTTTAAGCGTAGAAACTTAAGAAAAAAAAAATCCATCTAATTGTTATCATTAAGTATATTTTAATAAATGGTCACGTTTTTTCCACGGCCTTAGTGCTAATCTCTTCGCCGGCTTGTGCTGCGTGGACGCGAGTGGCCGGTCCGCGGCGACAAGCATTCCCTAGACTTCCGGCCACCGCCCCGTCTGTGGTCGCCAGCCGGCTCATCCTCGGCCATCTGCACGACCATTGGGTGGTCGCTATAGTAGTTTGGGTTGCGCAGCGGCCGGCTGCGACTTCGGATGCGACGCACGTGGCTCTTCCGGGTGCGAAATCGGACGCTCCTCTTCCGGCTGCGACGTCTATCGCCGGCCGCCGGCGACGGTTTGTCGACTACCATTGTGGACGGTTTGTCGACCGCCGCCGTGGACGGTTCGTCAATTTCCGCTGGACTTGGCGGGTCGGAAGTAACCACGGCCGCTGCCGGTTCCGGCTGATCTGCCAGTTCCGGTTCCGATCCGGCCACCAACTCGCCTTCCTCGATTTCCTGACACACGGTGGCCAGTGGTTCGTCGAAAGTTACGTGTAACGGTGCCGATAGCGACGCTTCCGCAGTAGCGATGATGACGTCACAGGCGGCGTTATCGATGCTACGTTCGTCGTCCATGTCAGAGTTTTTTTTTTTTTTAATTAGAATACCTCGTTCAAGCGCAATATCCGTTATAGGCTGTGGTATTAAACACAATCAAGTTACCAGTGCGACGGCCATCGGTCCATGTTATCGTGGTAACCTACGGTTTTGGCCAGATGCACAATAATACAGTGAGTTCCGCTTAATGAGATTACTGATTTATGGAATAAACCGTTTTTAAGAATCAAAAATGAAAATCCCAGTCACTGTTTTATATTTGTTTGTATTACCCGACTTCACCGAGTTTTTTAATTGTTAAGATTGTTTTGTACTGGTCAGGAGTCGTTCCACTGCTGTATTCTTGTTTTCGTACTTTACTTGCCTCATCAGCTTCATCACAATATGCGTGATATATTTTTTTTTTTGAAAATTTCTTAATTTTTACCTTTTCGGCGATATATCTATTTTTCCCTTACCTTGAATATCGGCGGAGTCGATGGTGGTACGACAAAAAGAGATAGGTACTTAAAAATTCAGTGGCTCAACATTATGAGTTTTAATAATATTTAAGCCTTGAACTTTTTCCAATATCATACAGATATTACATTTAGACGAAACATTTTGTCTTGTTTTTTTTTTTTTTTTTTGGTACAGTTGAAATAGACATTGAAACAGAAATAATATTTTTAAGCCATCTTTGCTTGATGTGGTTGTCACCGTTCTTATGGTACATCAGTCGGTTTTTTTTAAACATAATAAACCTTCACGTCGAAAGGTCAAACTAATGTTTTCAAGACATGTGACGGTATTGTGCCTTATAAAATTAAGAAAACTGCCAACGGAAATATTTAACACGAAACATTTAAGCGATAACAAATTAATAGGTAACAATTTAAAAATATTCAGAAAGAAATTTAAAATTTTAATCCTTTATTCGGATAGGACACAAACCGAGTAGGATTTAAAATATTTACTTTACAAACAAAACATGCAAGTTCATTAAGTCCTTAAAAACATGGCGAATGCGCCTCTGCCCATCGGCCGGTGAACATTTTAATCGAAATATTGTCTGTCTCTGATTCGCATTACATAGGTACCAGCTATTTATCCAAATGTCCAAATTCTCTTCCTTTGTGTGTTCGTGGACATTTCATTACGATGCGATCGTGTCACGTTTCGTTCTACTTTGGACGTACAAAAGGGATTTCAAGGGCTGCAGCGGGGGGAGTGGGTCAATCAAACAATTTATTTATTTATACACGATCGAAACCCTGGGAAATTGACAATCGAAGCCAATACGTTTCGTTTTATCGATTTGGTTATATTTCTATGACTCACACGCATATTAGTTGTAAATGCCACAGTGACGTTCGAGTGCCACCCAGTCCAGCTAATATATCGCAATACCAATAATTCGTATGGTTACTTATCATAATTAATAGTTAAATACTTTGTGTGGCGATTATCGACAAATAAAATATGTATACACGATTCCACTTTGGCACTTTTAACTAGTAGCTCAGCTGTTCTCGACCTTTGTACGTTGCAGGCGATCCAAGGTATTGATCGAACTTTTCACGCGACCTTTTTGGAAATAACGTTCAATAGAGAGTTACCCACCTGCCCCAAACACCTTAATTTTCTCATTTGCCGTAGCTAAAAGAAACCGTATAAATCAACATCTACTCATTTCTGTTTTTTTACTCATAATACATACATCAATGACGTTTTACGTAACTCATGTTTTTTGCTAGTTATTCAAAAGCACTCCGAAGGGCAAGAACAGAATTCGAGCCCCGACTGTATACCAATATAATATATATATACCAACAAATTTTAGTTGCGGCATAACTAAGAATCATTTACCGAGCTGTGTAAGATGATGTTATCTTTTTCAGGCGAACAGAGTTGTGGTTATCGGTTACCTACGTAAACTCTAAACGTAAACACATCAAATGTGAAATATTATGTACCTATTTTTATATTTTATCATGTTTTTACACTAGACACTATTCGTCTGAGGCCATTGAACAATAACTGCGCACATCGAGACTTAAATACCTATCTCGAGATTTATTATTTATTTACACGGTGGACTTTTACTAATAATTTTTGTTTTGTTTTTTTGTTGCAGGTACGTTAACATGTTTCAATAATTCAGATATCCGTTTATAAGCACGTGGGACGAAAGTATCAAAAAATGATAGTAATTATTAGACCCACGGTGATGTATATTATTCCGTTTCATAAAAATGTATTTAAACTAACATGACAGATGCGTCGCGTAAAAAGGGTAGGTGCTATTATAATAGAGTATAGACTATATAGAATCGATTCTCCTTCATTGACGAACGTATCGACTAAAAAAACATCATCGATGGTTAATTATTGACATGTAAAAGCATACAATTCTACACGTAATAACGTCACGGTAGTAACGCTTAATTTAAGTATATGTAAACACTAATATTACTGTGTATTAGTGAATTAAATTAGTCATAACAATGATTCAACGATAACTTTATTTCATATTTCAACATTTTGAACAATTTTGTTTTGTATAAAATATATGTCTTAAATAAACGAACTAAATGTTTCAAATAACTAAAAATCGACGTACTAAAAATAACTATTTATTTGATATTATTCATAACAAAAAAAAAAAAAAAAATTAATATGAAATTATTATGAAAATAAATGTTAATTACCTTATCTAGTTTTAAGATTTTTTTAGTTCAAGTTTAGAAAAGAAAAAGTTTTTAAAATACGGACATTAAATCGAAATCGTCGCAAAACGCTCTTAAATATAAAGACAAAAAATACATTCAGAGAAAACACAATGAATTAAAATGTAAATAAATGCTTAAAAATGCTTAAAAATGCAAAAATAATATTGATAGCGATTGGAACCTCATTACCAAGAGAGCTATACATAACTATTACTATATACAATATACATTGCTTTATAAAAAAAAAGTAAATACATGCAAATTCGTGTTGGCAACAACATTGTGCAGCCCCAGTTGTATAATATATACAGAGTGAATATCCAAGAAATCTCAACACTATTTTTTTCTTTTAATAATGACTTAATTAAAATTCTTATTTTTGGAATTTTTAAGTATACCCAAGGACCACATTTTCAAATTCTTAGATGTTTTACGCCATTAAGAAATGTTCAAGACGTAATGTTTAATATGGCAGGTACTTATAATTATACTCGGACATTTTTTTTTATTTTATATAAAATGTTGTTGGATTATTACAAATTACTATAATTTTCAATTCATCGCATACCTTTGTCCAAATTTATTATCACTGATACTTATTATCCTTAGTACACGAATTCAATTTACACGAAGACTTTTCCTCTGAGTGATCTGATTAACAATTTACATTAGATAAGGGCGGTTCTCATATTTTGATAAAAAAAAAAAAAATGAATATGAAAAAAAAATAGTAAAAATTGAAGTATCTAATTGGAAACGAAGTCAGTGCTTGAAAATTCAAAAAATCAGAATTTGAATAAATCCATGAGCATGCTTAGTGGATCATCCTGTATACGAAATGTATCGACTTGACCGATGAATGTAAATGGTTTTGCTTTAGTTATATGGCACAATATAGCATATTATAGTTTTAATACTTCGAGGAAAAAGTTTTTTTCTTACGTCGATAGTTCAACCTAAATATTTTAGATTTCGAACGAAGCGCGATCGTCCTATACCATCTAAGCTACAGCTAATGGTTGAACAGTGACGCTTGCTATTTTTCTTCCTAGAAAACATTTTTTTTTTTGTTTCTGTAAAAATATTTAAAAAGTTCATTGCGGCTCATCTACGGATTACAAATCGAACGAGGATTGTATATTATTTGACGGTTTGTTTTTAAAAGTTCCGAATAGTTTTCAAAAAAAACTGGTAGAATACGTCTTGAGTATGAGAAAAAAAACCCACTTTGTTCTTTAATAATTTAATCGATTGTCCGCCTTTTTCAATCAAGTGTCGTTACCGTGTAACCGTGACTCAATTTAAGTAAGTACATAAAAACTCATCGGGTGCCAAAGTATCGATGTATTATTATTTTTATCTCGTGGAACTGACCAATTAATAGAGGTTCCTATTTAATTATTTATCTTTTGAGATATAATTAATAACGAGTGAAGCCTGTACGAACTGATGAAATGTGATGATGGGAAGGGGACTTTAAAAGTACAAAAATTCTGGATGAATAAATTCTGCCATTTTGCAATCGACCTAATATCTAGGTACTTATTTTTGCATTTTTTCGACCTCTGTTAGCACATTATTTTCGGGATTGGTCTGCGCCGCCACTGGTATACCATATTATAGGCTAAGAACCAAAAAGTGTAAATTTGGTTTTAGTTATTTATATACATAAAATGTAGGTTATCAGTAATCCATAATTCAATCCCACGTGCTCAACAAGCTAATTATTTAATTCATTTAAAAATGTATTCAGAAAGAAAAGGTGCTAAATCTGCAATACAATTCACAATTACTTACCTAACAACAATCTAAATAGAACCTTTAAATTTTCAGATCTTAACCATATAATGTTTAAACCCATTATAGGTTCTATTTACTCGATAAATGTAATCATTGGTAAAAAATTTACTTACATTTAATACTCATTGTATTGATATAAAATAGAATAATCATAAAATAGGTGATAAAATATTTTTAAATCTTGTGCATCTATATCATAAAGATTTAATGGTACTTATCGGTCATTCCGACTAGCCGGTGTTTCACAGGTTTCTTAGTATCTCATTTTAGAAATATTAAATTGCAAGTACAAAAGTTCTTTTGTTATAAAGGAAACATAATTTAAGACATTTAAAAAAACCAATCATATTATCAGTTAATAAAAAATACCATATATTTATTTCAAAAAATGTATTATAATATAAACAATGAATATTAAAAATTAAGCTGTTCTCTTGTCTGGACAATACTCAACATTTCCCCGAAAAACACAAGACAGTCACGTATTAAATGAAGTGATCCTACGGTTATTGTTTCCAGTGGTATATAGTTTTAAGCATATTGTGATCAATTGTCTGACCGCAATTTTCTCTCTTTACGAAGGTCACATTTAAAACAACGCCACCGCAAGCGACAGACGTTTGTAATTATGCCATAATACTCTGACCATTTTCGGCAACACGAAAAGATTGTATTGAGTAGGTTTAAGTGTGTGACTTAAAAAATGAAAATTGTGAATTTCCTCATTTTTGAATAATTCTTATAAGTTAATTTTTTCGTCAGCAATCACGCAAAACGTGTACTGGAAAACTATCTTAAAGCATAGGTAACTGTAGTTTAATACAAGCTTATCGACGACGTACGGAAATACGATATTAATGTGTACCAGACACGGGAAACCTGCTGGGTACCGGCGAGTGGCAAGGGATGAACTTTATAAAATATTCATATCCGGCTTTTCGTCACTATTATCGTTAAAAGTTCAGACGCCACATCTGTTGCAACTTTCTATAAGACGCACCTATACTTCTTCTGCCGTATACTTTTTCATTGCTAATTCGTACATTAATAGCTGGAAAAACCCATTTTTACACAGCGGAAACAACACAAAGTATTGGGAGCTTATAGCTCTTCGCGGAAATCTGAATTTTTATCTGTCAGCCATAAGTGCATACTTTACTCCGATCATAACATTTCAGAAATGTCAACTAGAGCGATGGATCGACCCCACTTCAATACTGATGTTTATATTTTCATTAAAATAACCTTAGATTAAATGAGACTGGTGTTCGGTGATCCGGACTTGTTATTTAGTAGAAAAAAATGGTCCATCTGCAATTCAGCCGTGTCAAAGTGACATCATACCGAGCGATTACAGAATCATAGTCGTCTAAAAACAATAACTATTCAATAATAGAGTGGGTTTATTAGAAACTTACCTGTGTATACAGGGATATTCACCAAAGGTGCTAATTGCTCAGTCTAATTAAGAACGATTAGTTTCTCAATTAGAAAATATTTTTAGTAAGAACAATATATTATAGTCCTTTAAAATGTTTTTATAAAAAATAAAATAAATTTAACATTGACATTCAGTATGTGTTATACTATTGGACCATCTGTACAAATTAAAAATGTTCATAGTTTAAAATAAATTACTAGAATTTTCAAGTCATCATAGCCCTCATATATCTTCCGAACCCATTGGACCTGTTTTCTTAGTACTCAAAGTTAAATGAATGAAAAACTTCTGGTTTTAATTTCGATTTCGACACTTCAACATTTTGGGAAAAATTAGCCAGTAAATAATTTACGGTTTGAAAAGGAGGTTCTCATTTGAAAAAAATAGTAGTTTGAGTCTACACGTGACACTCCTCGAGTGGCACAAAAATTTCAAGAATTATAAAATATGAACTTTAAGTTCACATGTATACTTTGTTAACCCCAAAAACAATATTAAAATATTTTCGATACGGTATTGTTGAGGGGGGGGGGGGGTGGTCATCACTCTGTCTATAAACTGCCATTAACTACTCGAAATTGAAAAGATAATTTTCGACAAAATCCTTTCATAACTTGGGTAGAATTATCATGTCGATAGGCGCACGTGATTTGGCCGAAAATATTTGCAGACTACATATGCATGTGATCGACGTGGGATCAGGGCAGTGGCACATCTGGTGCTCAGCCCAAAGTAATAGTTGGACGATTTAAAATTTTAAAATAAACATCACATGGACTCCGGTGGTTCTTACCGCCTCCGGTCCTGACCAGATCACGGACTTCCCTTTGAACTGATGCAGGAAAATCAACAACACTGGAACTAACCAGTAACCATTAACTTGGAACTTTTTGCTGATTAGCCAAACGAGGAAAACGAGTGATAGCAGACCTCAGTGTGATGAGTGATTTGAGAAAAACGCATAGGTATTTTCATATAAATGCAAAAACAATGATGGTTGGTCGGCGGATAACTTTTTTAATTCGATTCAATTTTTTCTCAGTTGTATTGATAAAATAAAGTACTATTTGACGTACACCAAAAGACATTTTCGCGTTTGCACTAGATTTTGGTTTTGATCTTATAACTTGAAATGTACTGAACAACACGCTCGCCAATTATTTACAAACCGGCAAACAAATAGTGTTATGTTTTGAATTAGTTTTTGCATTTGTATGAGGTTAGGTTAGGTTACAAATCTGAAACAATTGTCACGTTATTTGATAGAATTTTCTACGAAAATCGTTTTATTTTTTTCCCGATGATTATTTAAACAAACGGTGAGTAACTTATTTTTTTGTAACTGTTATTGTTATTTTTTCAAATATTGTGAACGGCGACATGCAATGCACATAATATAATCATTATTATATCAAAACAACGATTTCTTTTCAATTCTAATAGGTACTCGATGGTTATGCGCTTTTCTGAACAAAAAACTCTTCGTATCTTCTTGTCTTCGATAAATGGGATGTGTTGAATACTATTATTATTGTCGTCCTTATCGTTTATTCTCCAAAAGCCTTAAATCTCGTGTCCGTATAATATTATATAAGTTTGTGTGTTTATATGTTCCGTTATTGTATAACAATACACTCCAATACAATTTACAACTGATGTTTGTCTGATCGTTTTTTTTTTTCCATAACGTTTGCAAACATTTATTTTTTGTTATTATTATTATTATTATTATTAACAACCGCGCCTGAGTCCGTTGTAACAAACTGCTCGCCATAAAAATTCTTTAAGTGCTTCTAAAGCCCGAAAACACTTAAACGTCGTGTAAGTATATATGACGGAGCTCAAGGTGCGGCTTTAAAAAGATTAAAATGACGTTTATATATTATTATGTCTCCGTTGTTTTTACACCAGGAGCGCAAAAATGTTTTAAGTCACTTACGCCAACGCTAATCGTGGCTAAATTAAAAATTACAATAATTTTTGTACCCTGGAGATATCCGCTCCTCTATTTCGCAAAAAATAATATAAACAATAATAATAATAATAATAATAATAATAATGAAAACAATTCAGCCGGCAATGGATTTTTTGTGGAACGACAAACAGCAAACGATCGATATAAGACATACCATGTCCTATATAAGGTTGGCATTTCTAGGAACGATTCAAGGAAATAATATTTCTGGGAATATCAAAAACTGTCAAAAAGGACAATTTTTTTCAGTTAGTAATTGTTTTTTGTTTTTATAGTCGGTATAGTCGGTCAAGTAATTTGATTTATGTTTATTTTTTACTATATTATTTTATATATCTTAATAATTTCAAAATATATTATTAAGCTTTAACATCGTACGAGATAATTATTCATTTGGTACAGTTAATGTCTTAAACAGAAAAAAAGAGTTACTTTGTTCAGAGTAAATAATGAACGCCTATATGGATATATTTTATTATACTACGCGGTCGCTGATGAAATCTTTTACATTATTTATGTGGTTTTTATTTTTTAGGTTCTGAGGAAAATGAGGAAAGTACACTTTGTAACTCTATCCCCTCCCACCTGTAGACCGTATTTGTAAAAAAAAAAAATAAATATGTTTACTAAGTGTTCTAGATTCATATACGATATGTTACTATGTGGTTCTATTTCATATATTATTAAATTATTATGAAGACTATGAATACACCGGAGAGTTTAATCTCCCCCCTCTCCCCACACACACACACACACACAAGACATATTTAAACTTGTAACACTCCACTAAAAAAAATGTTTATCCCAAAGTATGTTTAGTTGTTATAAATTTGTGAATTATATAATTTGATAATGGTAGATACTCTCATTTATATTTAATTTTCGCGGTATTTTTCGTTTTCTTCACGCCCATTAATCTAACATTGAGCTGGACTTTGATTGTTTAAAAAATTCAAAAAATATTAAATGTATACATGTAACACTGATTTAGTTTTTTCAGCAATTCAAAATTGTATTCAACTTAATTAACAGTAATACGATTTTAGTTGGATTGAATTGCTCTTTAGTAGGGTATTTACCCACATTGTTAATTGTTTGTTTGTTTATTTGATTGTATCAATGTAATACAAATCAGAGAATTGTAATGGGACCAATTGATTCCACCGACATAGCACTGATTTCGCCAGTATAGGTATACATATATTATGAGTATCCAATTTAAGCCGAATTATAATTTTTTTTTTTTATAATTTCAAACAGTAAAAGTGCTTTTTTAAATGTACATTTTAGCGAAAAAGTCGCATATTTAAATGAAACACGCCATTATAATTAGCGTTATGATGCGTGAACGTTCTCGCAATTTCATTCTTCCCGGGAATTCCCGTCACGCTGGGTTCCCGGGAATTGACATTCCTTAGTCCTAAATCACGGTTTTTATATTCGCATTCCAACACGAACAAATCAATAATTATGCGGTAGACATTTAAACGAGCTGACTTTAAAAAACTCTTTACAGTTTGGCAACTTACGTTTAACTGAATCACAATATTTACATATAAAAATGAAAAATATTATCGTTTTTCACCGCTGTTGTTATTAATGTTGTTTTTAATTCCCTGATAATTTCTTCGCAAAGTTCGGCGATAAACTAATTTTATTTCTCATTAAATTTAAGATTTAAATAAATAAATGGTCAATTATTGCATGTAGGTATTTCTTTATTATTTTGATAAATATATAAGAAAAATGTATTATTATATTATATGATTGACAAAAAAATAAAACAGATTATTCGAACTAAAAAAAAAAAATTTCGGAACCGTCAATAATGGTTATCACCGAACCCTAATTTCATAACTTGTTAACACATTATTTGTAATTAAACTATGAGGTAACCGGTTATGCAGTAAGTTAAATTTTAATTCAAGTTAAGATTTATAATGTGTTTATGTTTTCATTGTCCTACGAAATGTAATTGCATTATTCACTGTTATACTATTATTGTATGTATGTTATTTTGGACTTGAGATATCCTTAGTTAGTGTAATATGAATAATACAATTTAAAAAAATATGCTTTGAAACTAATTTAAACCCTTTCGCCGAGTTAGTAATGAAATAATCATTTTGTATTCTACACGGACAATAATTTCTGCGACACTTGTCACGTCTACTTGTAGGCTCTATAACTTTCTCTATATAAATAGATTGGACCACATGATGTGTGGTTTGGACGTCGGATTTTCGTCTTCTAGATTTTTTTTTCAGTTACTTCTTATTAGTAGGTCACAAAAGTTTTTTTTCAGTCACATGTTATTAGTAGTTCGCAGTAATAATAGTTCTCGGAAAAAAAGATTTACACCACACATAATATATACAGTGAACTATCCGCCGGGCCGTTGTCGTGCAGATCGACATCATTCCAACTTTTATTTTCGTTATTATAGTATAAATAGAATCGAGATAACCACCAATATTGATTTTATGAAAAGTTTTTTTATTTTCTTCGATTGTTAAAAAGCCACGAAAAGTCGGTTTTTTAAAGCTTTTGATTTGATTGGTTTTGCGGATATTTGTATTTTTTTTTCGTTCGCCCTTTTTTTTTATGTTACAATTCTTGTATTGTATATAAACTTATCTTATCTTATCTTTACTTCGAGAAAAACAAAATAATACTTAAGTTTAAGCTACGCAAAAAACGTCCAGACTCTTCATTACTTATACATATATATATATATATATATCGTATTATACAACGTTCAACTGAGGACGATGGCTTCAGAAACTTACCGAATTTTTTTTTACCAAATAACCCGGATTAAGACTATTTCGGGCCCAAGGCCAAATGTTTTTTTAAGGATCCATACCCAGGGAGGGGACACAGGGATGTAAATTGTGTATAGGTATTGAGCATTTGTTTTTAATCACACACACACACTACACTCTCTCTCTCTTGCTCTCTCTCTCTTTCCTCACGAAGAATAACTTGACCAACAGTTTTCATATTTTTCTAAAATATGTTTAATAGCCAAAGTAATAGGTAAAATATAATTAGTATAATAATATGCAGGTATGCAGGTATGACCACGCAGATAACTTGGTTAATAAATTAGGATCTCTTGAGAGTACCCTATGTTTCTTAATGTTCAAACTGCCTGTGGCCTTTTTCAATGAGCGCACCAGAAATAATACAATCCAAAATATTACAGTCATACCTATAAAAGTGATATAAATACATAATATTTAAAGACGTTGAAATACTGTAGACGTGGTGAAAATACAATTAAAAAATATCAAAAACATATTATCTTTTCACCCCTATGGTTAGAGGGGTAGCGGCGCTATCCTCCCACACCCACGACACTTGCAGTTTCACCTGACAGTTAGTCGACTTCGTCGTGGAAAAATAACTGCCTATAGGGAAACAGGGAAAAGGGGAAGGAAAACAAGAGGGCATAACGGTTTTCCAGTGCACACAAAATAAATCTACTCCGTCGGAACTATGGCTCACCACTTTTCGGCCAACCGAGTAGGTAGATCTATAAGTATCTAAATGTTAAGTCCTGATGAGGTGACCTGAAGGGGCTGTGAGCCAGTGAAACAAAACTGTATTGGGTCAACTAAACCGGAATCACTACGAATCGGTCCTTTCTGGTCCTAAAACTATAAAATACCTATATTTTAAAAGAAAAGTAACTCGTCGTCAATTTATAATGTTTAATTTTGTATAAAATCGCTTCACTGCCGATGAATATTACCTAATAGGATTAATTTTTAAGAATAGTAAAAATAAAATTGGTCTAATTCAAATTTACTAGGTTACCTGTAATACGACCGGCATATTCATGTGCATGTATTCTATCAAGTTTGCTGCTCCGTAAAAGACTGACTGCCTCACAAAACAATTTTTAAAAAAAACGCATCCTCATAAAACCGAAATAGAACGTTCTGCAAATAATCTAAAATGATTAACAGTCACCTCGACGTTTGCAGTGGTAGCAGGTTCCTATATCTATATTTATAATAGATCTCATACCGGTGACGGCGTGGGGGTAGTGGTTTTTGGAAAAGTTTCGAAATTTCGTTTGGAAATGATGGACAATCACGTTTTCACGAGATGTTTTTCAGCCTCATCAGTCGTCGGAGAGGTCATCAGACGTCGTTTCAGTGCAGACTATTCGGCAAGTGTCAACATATCTATAACTGACGACACATTATTTCAGGTGGTGTCAGCGACTATTATTATAGAAGTATTACGTCTAATAACACCGAACTAGGGCCGAAGGAATCGTACCCCGAAATTAAATGGCCTTATCACCGTGCATCGAGTCTCCGACCACCTTGACTTTAAAATCCGAAAGTTTTGGGAGAGAAATAGTTTTTCGCCTTGACGTCAATAATCTTACGAATTTCCTATTTGTGTGTTATTAATTCGATTACGACGGTGACACAACCATCGTATATTTTTTTGCAAAAATCCACAAGACAAATGATTTTAAAAAAACATTCAAAAATGTATTGACTGTTGGCATTTCATGTGCCGTTTTGTCCTGATGGGCTTAGGATAAAATTGTTTTGCTGAATCAAATATATTAAAAGCTTTATAAGAAACAGCTAAATTACTTTCAATCGATATTTAACGTCAATTTTAATTCAACCAATTTAAAGGAAGAAAAATTACAAGTCTTCGACTTTATTAAAATATTATAATATATTTCATCAACCAATGTGTTGTTTACTGTTTAAAGTAGAATAGTTTTATTAGCACCAGGTCGTATTATTTATTAATGGTAATAATTATATAACATAATATAGGTTTTGAGTTCTTATAAAATCATGCGACAACGTTGAATTGTTATTGAAGTTGACATTTTCCATTCTGAGCCTGTCTTAAATGTTCGTAACTTATAAAGCTCTCTGTATATCGAATACTTGGTAATACACTTGTGCTGCCGCCATAAGCGTCCTAAATAGATCAAAGTATATACATGATATCTATCTAGTGATGGGAATTTGGGCGTAAAATTGGTTTGGGTAAAACTGCATAGCATTTTTATTTTTAAGTTTTTTCGTACTCAATATGCTGTAGCTTACAGTATTATAAATCTATAAATTTACAATGTCAACGTCAAAAACACATTGCTCCGATATTACCTTGGATTACTTAGGCGCATAATAATATTATAAAATGTGTCACACGTCCAGGTAGGTAGGTATAGTTGTGAACCGAATATTCTCTGAAAATGTCACTTGTGCACGAAACGTATTTAAATAAAGAGGTCACTAGATTTTATGAGAGGTAAAAACCTACTCGTGTCTCTAAAAAGTAAAATACTAAATTAAAAATAAATTAACAATTCTACCCAAATGTTGTTTTAAAAATAAATATATAATGAAAGCACAGTATAAAATATGATAACGTTAGAGTCAAGAACATTATCAAGTTTAATATGTCACACATATTCTAAGTAGGTAGGTAGATGCGAACCAAATATTCTCTAAAAAATGTCACTTTATGCACGAAACGAATTTAAATAAAGATGTTACTAGATCCATAATAATCGGGTTGAATCCCATTATTAATGCAATCATACTGGAATGCTGTAGATATTCTGAGTCATTAAGTATTGTTTATAATTATAGTTGTGAACGCACCTACCTTAAATCAATCTTTTTACAAGTGCACAAACATGGTTGAGTCGGTACAAAATATTTGATTATTTTCGCCTTTTGAACGATAATTTAAGACTGTACCGGTTCGCAGAAATCTTCTAAAATTAGTTTATGCATTAATATGTAAATTATTCGGAGATGACAAAATTCGTGTCAATTCCATATCGAGGGCATTTTCCTAACCTTACCTAACCTATTTAGCATGTGACTGCAGTAAATGACCAGTTTAAGTAGAGCGACGTGACTTGCAATCATCAGTAATTAACATAATATAGCTCGACTTTGAAGTTGTGCCCAGCTAATTACAGTTTTCCTAGAAATATAATTACACCAATGGATTACCATACAAGATCCAAAACAGTTATTTTTTTGTCGCACAAATATTATCTCATTAGGGTCCGAGATCGCAGCAGAACCGAGAAATATCGATTACGATTCAACTTGGCATAATATTATTATAATTATTATCAGGGAGGGGATTCCATCTTTTTTCTCGGTGCTTTAAAAATTAGCCCCAAAATCATGGACGGATTAAATAAGACAAATCGGACATTTGCCAACGGGTATAGGATTTAAATATATAATATTAAATTCTGTTCTTATTTCATAGCGCTTTTTATTTAATTGAATTTGATATCGTGTTTTGTATATAAGGTAGCTTATAACACTTCACAATACATATTATTCTACTAATTATTGTTCTTATGACTAGTAATATAGTGGATGCGAATTTATATATTTGCCTAATATGTGGTGCCGATAGATAATGGTAAAAATATCAATTTAAAATATGACCATAGGGCGGAAAATAGCGGGGAAGTGCAATTATTGTCCCTAGGCATAAAATGTATTAATTCAGCCTCTCCTTTCTGCGAGAAATGAGTTTGTAAGTCATAATCTCAATGATATTTTTATTTTGAATTTGTTGACATATTTTTTATATTATCAATTTTTTAGAACATATTTCACAGTGAACGTAAATTATTATTGTTGTTCGAAATGTATTGTTGTTTATTTGTGGTAAAAATCAGAATATTGGTAGAAATGCATAAACGACCAAAGTTTTCAAGTCTAAAAATAATAAAAGAGTTGATAACAGTAAATAGGTACTTCTATTATCATAATATCCAAAATAATTTATCAAGGAATATTGTTTTCATAATATTTGCTTGAATAATTTTTAGGTTTTTTCATCCATGCCAAATGTCAAAATATGTTGAAGTCAATATTGCCTGAATGATAAAGCTAATCATTAGTTGAAATTTAACAAATATGTAAACCTAAGCCTAAATTGACGACTGCTCGTACTTTTCCCTTTAAAACGTCATGTTCAAATGTCCACCAAATGGTTGGAAACATTATTTTCTTATTTCAATAATTTAATTTTAAAAAACGATTGAAAAATGGTTGCGAAAATTTTTAATAAACAAAAAAATAAATAGTAACTACATAATATGTGTTTCTTTGAAACTCGAGTTTTAAATTTAATAACACTTTACACTTTCACTTTACCTCTCTTGTACGGTGTACACTGTACAGCCATAACTCACATCTCCAACAGGTTTATTTCATTATAATATTATAAAATATACAACCGCACAATATCATAACCTGGGTAACGAGATATTGTTCACTTGTGACATAGTAATAATGCGCTTGGGATCTGATGGCCACCAGAGGTGAGCGATAATATAATATTTAATAAGACACGTTGCAGTGTCATTATTATGTTGCGAAAACACCATGAAGAGCGTTGCTATTTATGTGCATATTTACCTAGTACTAGGTTATTGGTATCACCATTATAATATAGTAGAGTATAATATTATACTGTATATCTAACGATGGCTGAGAAAGGGGAAAAGTGTAACGCGGTGGTGTAGCCTCTCGAATAACTCCTATCCGAAAACGTCACGTTTGACGTGTATTATCAGACTTTAAGCCCGCGTAGGCTCATCACGGGCACATTGCAAATATTTTTGGTTATTTACAAATATTTTATAAAATTAATACAATATTTTGGTCTATTTAGTATTTTTTGAGTCAATGTTTTTATCTCCAACCCGAATCGTTAGTCATTCCAGGAGTAAAAGCATTTTATTTAAAAAAGTAAACACATTTTTGAGTTTTGGTCATTGTACAGATATTATAACGTTTGCTTAACTCATAATTTTCATTTAACCAACAAAATAATAATTTTTTATACAAAAATTGATTATACTGTAAATACTTAAAACTACGCATACAAACATTTGTAATAAAAAGCACAACAATCATTAGTGAGAAAATGAGTGGACTCATTAACCCATGAAAATGGATAATGTATATGGGCGTGTTTCGACGAACAACCTTTTCACTGGCGAAGGGATGAGTACCAATTATAAATATTTTGCTTTAGAAAATTATTGTCATCTTATGTTTCTGTATGAGAAAAAATTAGATATTATGTGGGTAAAAAAAGACTTGACAAATATGTCCTCCATTTATTCGGATGAATAAGACTAATAACTTTATATGTTAATGTTATGGTTGTGTTAGTTTCTGTGTGCCTAATTATAAAATATGGAATCAGTGTATCAATAAATATGAATATATTTATATTTTATTGTTACGGAAGGAATGTTTGATTTTTTTTTTTTAGAAAATATAGATCTACAATAGGCATAATTTATCTAATTTTAATAATACAATATAATAGCAGAGAAATATAACATGAGCGATTTTGAAAAAGAAACCACCCGCTGATGACACTTAAACTATGATATTATAAATTACTTTATTAAATAACTATGATATACTTACGAGTAAAATGTTATGTTGAATTATTAGTTAGTTCAATCGGCCACAATGTCAGTTTAGCTTAATTCGTGTCTCTGAGGGTTTCTCGGAACTATTATCATTATATATATATATATATATATTGCAGTGAATTAGAAAGGAATTAGAAGCTTCATGTGAATTACATTTTTAAATTATTTTGCTCATTCATGCACAGTTTTATGATCAGTTGTAACGAAACGGAAAACACTCAATTTTCTTGTATCATTAATATTTTTACTCTGTAATTATATAGATATGTTGTGTACTTTAATGTTACATGCAGTCCAGATATAAGTATCAATTTCATTCAAATCGGTTGGTTGATTGACTGCTGGTGCACGCACGCTACATATCAGATGGATGGTATTCGATAAGAGTGAATGTTGGTTCTCATTTACATCGTGTCCGTTGATCTTCTTTTCTAAAAAAAATTGGTGATGACCTTTGATTGTGTTCTACTTGAAATTTGGGTGTTGGTCGATAATGGTAGCATCAATTTTATTGATAGTCTCTCGTGTTCGGTTATTGATACATTAACTATAACCGGTTAAATCATGGTTCCAAACATCAATTTACAACAAAAGAATCAGTCCACCGGTGGGGAACAGCGCATCACCGTTTGCACAACTCTTGACTTGCAAGAACTGAGTTTGAGGATAGTACCCGAGCCAATATCATCCTGAACTGTATGCAGCCTAAAAAACCAACAAATAATTGATTCTCTCACTTTTCATATGATATAAATGTTTTTTTTTATTAAAGCCTTGTCTAAATATCCAGAAGGTTTAGTCGGATGAGGCGTTAGGTTTTCCATAAAATATAATGGTTCATGCGATTATCGAAATTGATTCTACATTTTGTAGCTGTACATACTATGATAATAGTCGAGAACACGATGAGAAACAAACATATTATTACATCCATTTTTTTTTCGGACGAATTTGTTTATACAAGTCTAAAAAAGTGAGCTCTAAGTAATACTCGATGTATTAACCATAAGCTACACGGTAATCAAAGCCTTAAACGTTTTCGAACTGGAAAAATCATCATATGTTTCCAGTAAACTGTATGGATTATAGTTGGACTTTTCACGCTCGGTTCACGACTCTGCAGTCGTATAAATGTCATTCGTGTGTGTACAACCTACTTGTCGTTATAAGGGCGATAATTAAGAAACTTAAATATTGTTACGAACACGTCACGTCAGTATCTTCGTATGATACAGTACACGAGAGAGTTGTGCATCAGTTCCAAGGCACTACGGCGGACATTTGACGGGGAAAGTTTCAGGAAATTAAACTAAAATATAAAAATAAAGATTATCTTGGGGATAATTGCAGTAAAGTTTTCAGAAAAAATGTTTGAACCAGATAAGCATACGTATACATATTTTTCATCACCCTAGTTGTATAATTAGGACACATTTTTATACACAAATTTAATTTAACATTTTAATTTAAACATGTTAAAAATATTTAGGTACTAGCCGTCCGTATAAAAATGTCGGTTGTTTTGCAATCGTGTCAGCGATAATATCGTTTTAGGCATGTCAAAATCAAATATTGTTGACGAGTGAATCTGAAGAAAGTAATTACCGTATACCGGGTAGAAAAACACGATAATGGTTTTGGAGGGGAAATACCTACGTGTTTCACAACATACATTTTAAAGTAAAAAATTGTTTGGAGGTCATGACGTACCGGCGGCTATACAGGAATTGTGAGTTTGGCGAAGACAGAATATGTGGTTGGGACGGGGGAACTGGGGAAGGGTCTGATGCGGAATCACTCATCATTCGGAATTGTAGTATTTTATTCACACATGATGGGTAAACAGATGCTGCTAGTGTTGAATAATTATACGTCTCGTCGGCCGGTAAAACTTACAAGCACCACATTGGAAAGTAGTTCTTAAAACGAAAACGTGTGACGTCGTGCATTAGTAATTATTAACCATTCGCAGGTACTTAACGCGTTCCTAATTCCGTCCGATCCCGGTACAGTTTGGTAAACTATGAACGCTTACCTACGTTTCTGGCACTTTAATCATCTCCTATCACACACACACGCACACACACATGCACAGACATGACGTGCGTGTCTGGCCGACGGAATTGAAACGAAGAGATGTTTTGGAACGCTCTTAGGACCCGCAAACGACGGCGATAACAACAATAATATAATATGTATTATTATATTATTATGATGTGTAATTGTGCGAGCAGCATCCGACGGAGACGATGACAAAGTCGCTCCATTAATGAGGTTCCTGCGGCAGAGAATTTCTAGCGACAATATCGCCTGACGGGAGCCCTTTGTTCGGCGTTTTCCGCCGACAAGCATTTTCCCGTCCACGCGATATAATACACAAACACACGACGATATTATTGCTATTACACAGCCATATTATTATTATCATTATTATTATTTGGCACTACCCGAACGAGCCCGCTAGATTAATGGGGCCCGACGGTTTCGCCGAGAACCTCTTCAGGACGAGCGATAGGACGATGTTCGTTTTTCACGCCAGAGTGCGGTGGGCTCGAAATCGGTGGCACTGCTGTTTGAGTTTTCCGAATACTCTAAGGGACGTGGTCGTGTCCCCCAACCTAGAAATTAAAAATAAAATCTACGAAAACGCCATTAAGCGTAATAATATTTTGGTGATCACTTGAGTTAGGATGTTGATGACCTAAAAAACACACAAAAATGCCCTAAGAAAAATGCAAAAAATTACCTTAAAAATTATCTAAAAAACTAATCCTAACTCTAGTGATCACGATCTGTGGTTGGGGGGGGGGCGAGAAAATGATTATAAGTATTAACACCGTACTGTTTACCGGTGTTAATTGGTAGTGGCGATGAGAAGTTTTTAAAAACGAGCAGAACATTATTATTTTTTTTTTTTCATAAACATTTGCAATAATTCCTGACGTTATTTGATGGCAAGGCGATGTGGACAGCTGATACGTACCTGACAAATGAAAAACGAATAGTTGATATTACATTATAGTTTAAGTATGAAAACAATGATAAAAATAATTTAAGATTCACTTGTGTCTGAAAATTCCTAAAATGAATATTTTTAAAAATGTATTACGTTTCAAATTAAGAGTTGACTAATAATATCGTTCGACACCAAACATTTTCTCGTTCTCATTCTCAATTTCCAACTGTATATCATCTTACATTTTACACGCTCCTATACATCTATATAAGTACCTATTTATAATTTTAAAATATCCGCGAATGTGACAGGAATTTAAACGTAGGTAGTTTTATATTCAGTGAGATGAGAGATGTTTGGGAGATGGTTAAATGTAATTTTGTCACCCGTAGCTGTACAATTCCAAATGCGCCACTGATTATTCAACAATGGCTCGTGTAAGTCAACAGTTTGGAAAAATTCCAAAAATGCTGTGGAAATACGGAAAAAAAAACTCTCGCTCGATTACGTCAAACGTTAGAACGAACAAAAGAGACATTTCTAGAATATAAAACAACGTTATATAATATTAAATTATTTTTCTCAATGCAACGCATTACCGCCGTCAAATTGACTGCGCGATGGATTCCACTGTTGGTAATTATTTTGAAAACGTTTTATGAATTAAACTGTTCAATTTATCATTATCAAATCAACACGAATGTGCAAAACGGTTACGTTTATAGCAACAATAAGAGCAGTAATTATTTAACCACCCGTTTCAGCTGGACTTGTGGTGGGGATAGGAGTTACTGCGATGATTAATGTTAGTTATATATACATTGACGGGAAATTATGCTGAAGAAAATAACCAAAATTAAATCAAACTTTAAGATATTATAAACATTTACCCGATTCATTAAATATCACCTTCGGCAATATATTTTATTTGCTAACATAAATTATTAATTGGAAAATAGTTAAACATATAATGAGCCCTCCCAGATAATTAACTAATTGTTGACTATAACTATTTGTATAATTCATTTTAATTTTATATGATCGTATTTCCCTTATGAGTTTTTCGTTCTTAAAAAAATTAATTTTTTTAGTTGAAAACGATATTGCCATTTTCTCGAGTAGTCAAATTTTTTTAATTAGAAGAAAAATGCCCGACTGCATTGTTTTTCTTCAAACATTGACGAATTATGTACAGTCCAAGCATAATGCGTGCGGTGCCAACTTGACGGATACGAATTATTTTAGTACTGTAATTTGTTTAGCTAGCTGTGCCACTTGGCCTTAGACTCACGCTCCGCCAACTGACGCTCGTTCAGGCCACACCCTTACAACTGACACCGCTAGGTGGTCTTAACCTTTTAATAATGTCGTGGTTTAGCATTTATAAACACCTCCTGAGTTTCCAAAGTATACGTACACACGGTGATCCATTTATACCTCGGTTACCCTAATTTAATAAGTTGATTTATATTTTCGAGGAGAAGAAAATGTTTGGGGTGTGAGATAGGTAGTTAGAATAACATTTTTATTTAACACCAGCTGATCCCGTGCCCTCCGTCACCCTTTAAAATTTCCAACTCTATATGAGACTCGCTTGAGTATATCATCAGGTGGGCAATCCACCAGCTGTGCATTGCGGATCCTGCTTGATGCGTGCTCTATGTAAATAATATGTTTTATTTTGATCGTGGACACGCCAATGAGTGGCTATAAGTGCAACTCAACCACCTTGATAGGCGATGTGTAAAAATTCAATTTGACGCATACTCATGACCGATCTGCCCGATTGACTACTGGCATTTCAGTAAACAAAAAAAAAAAAAATACCACTTGCTACTTATATTCTTCCTATAACTAATAGCAACAATTTCCTTAGTACCTAAATATCAAAAGGTTAGGTTAAAATATTGGGGGTGATGGTAGGGGGTGAAAAATACTTTACGACCTATTCTCATACCTGCCAAATATACAAAAAAAAAAAAATCGGTTGAGCTGTTTCCGAGTAGTGAGACCACAAACACTGTGATACGAGATTTTTATATTATGGATAGGTACATATCGAATGTTTATTTAATGATTGTCTCAGAAAAACACAGTAAAATACCAGGATGATTTGGTCCTTTCACTTGTTTAGGCATTTTAAATATTACTATAATTATCAATGTTAAAAGCCATTTATTTCGATGTTTGATTATATGACAATATTCTAAAAAGACACCTTTAAACAATTTTAAAAATTAATTATTTTAATTATAGGCAGTTAAAGGTAAGTCAGGTTAGGTGATTAGGTTAGGTTAGGGTATTCATCTCGTTTTAGTATTTTTTATTCCACGTCGATCACCGGTTTGACATAAAATATAACCAAGTTCTTAGCAAAATGTCACAACGAAGATGATTAAAATTTGATATCACCTATGTAATAGTTTATAGTAAATAGTATTCTATAAATGTTCACACTACCTTGCGCGGGATTCAGAGAAAAAAAATTGTGTGTACAGCCATGCGAGTTTCCTATTGATAGATAAGACGTTATCACAGTATCGTCACGTTTAGCTCAATATTATCCACATTATTGTGTGCGCTTGCATTTACTTCCGAGTATAACATTCATAAGCTACATCCGAGTACCTACTCGTGAGAAGTGCATTTCCAAATTGACGGCGAACTACCTTCTTTTTTTTATATACATTTTTATTATTATTTATCATACGTTATTATGTGACCTAAATTCAACGGTTCGTATTTTTCAACGTCACTGCAAAGTGGCAACTCGGGAAAGTGTTTCTTTTGTCACTGCGCATAAAATATTATTACACGTAGGCAGATATAGGTGGATACGTGTCATATTTTCTCCCGAACAAATGTGATTGTTTTGGATTTTGGAAAAAACTGCGTGCTCGCCTTTTTCATCTATAAACGCCCCACGGACGCGTTATTTCTCTCCGTTGCTTTCCGAATCGGAAAAATAAAAATCGCATCATTGGAGCGGATTGAAAAATGTGATTTCGTCTAATGTACACGCGACCTTATTATTAGTTTTGTCGAACATGCCAGTCGGGCTAGACAAATCCGGCTCAACAGTATATCCCTAGGCGGTTTTATAATATCGAGACTCGTCGTATGGAACTCCATCGCTGCGGCACAAGGTTTTAAAATATATATTTCGAAAGACGCAGCCGTAATCCAAAACGAATAATATTTCAAAATATGTACCTAAGCCTTTAATCCGTTCCTGCAGTCGGTTGATTTCTAAGGTTTTGCAACAATATAAGCGTCGTACCTTTTCAGAAAGCTCACAAAAACATTTTGTTTGGGCGAGTTTCTTGTACGTACTTCGTGTTTGAGTATACCATATAATATGAAATGTACGATTCAAAATTGTAAAGATTTATATAAAATTGTGTATATTGTGTCTTATCTGACCTAAACATAATAATTATGGCACAAATATAATATGTTTTCCTCGTGCATTGGAAACGTAGATCGGCTAGTGCTATAGTTATTACGCACAATTTACCAAACATGAATCTTTAAATTTAAAAATAATGTTAACTATAAAACGAAATGAACGATGCATTTCGATTGACTATTATGTTTTCTATGTGAAACGAACCTCTTGAAAAACGTAATGCTTAAACGCATCACAGGCTATTACAAAATGTCGCCTAAATGCATTGCAACGTTTTAAAATCACTCAACCAAACGAATTACGCTAAACTGCCCAAAGACGTTTGCAAAATTTTAGAAAAACTTACGCAAGCCGCCAATAATAAAATATTAATTGAGGTCGTCGGTGACGGTTTTCCCAATTTTAGGCAATATTATGAAATTTAAAAATTCTATTTTACATTTTAGTTACTTTCTTATTTATAATACTTTTTCCCTAATCTACAACTGCCCTATAACTTTTGGGGAGGAGGGGAGTCGATATGGTGTATTATATCAACGAAAATGATTTCCCAGGAAAAGTTCTCACGCCCCGTAGAAAATTCGGATTTCGTTATTTATTTTTTATTTTATTTAAAAGAAGAGAACTTTCTTCCGGTCGTATCAATGCCTGAATTTTCGTTTTACTTTAAATAGCGCTAAAAAATACTGTCGAAAAAGAAAAATATTGAGCATTATTCAAATGCATATTTTGGCCTCTACAGATTGAGAACCATAATTTTGTAAATCGGGCTTTGATCCGCCCCCTCGAAATGTTCTTAAAAATGAAAACGACTACCTGAGAGTTTTTCCTGTAATACATGTTTATGTATTAAAAACGCACCTGCTCCAGCGCCCTTGAAGTCCGTCATAACAATACAGTAAATAATACTTTTTATCGATAAAGCAGTCGTCTGCTCCGGCGATGTTATCGTGCAAACCGACTGAGTGTTTGGCTTAAAGATTGAAGGGGGAAAAATTAAACCAAACTAACGGTTGTCCCATTGATGTCGTCCGTCCGGCCTCGTCTCAGACAAAATGTCAGTTCCCACGAGGCATGGCGATCGATCCACACGGACTTCACATATTTCCATAATATTATTATAGAGGTGTGGGCACCGGAACGTTAGAAAAAAAAAATAAATTAAAAAAAACACGGTTTCAATCAAAAACGGTTGGTTAAAAATCCAAGGCATCGTCGTAAGTAGGTTAAATAAGTTTTCCACGGTTCGGAATAATTCGAATAAATAAATAATTAATTTTTTCTTTTCGTTTGTCCCGCGAACACGCGTTTCGAGCCACTGAAACGTTAGCGACCGTCGCTGATATCGGGGGGGGGGGGACTTAATAAAATATTAAAATGAACACAAGTACGACGACGGAAACCCTACTGAAATAAAGTATGATATTGGGCCTATTTACGGAATCATTTACCGAGCACGGTCAACCCCTTTTATGCTCTAATGATGGATTTTTATTAAATTCTGGTTTTTGGGAGTTTTAAAAATGCCGAAATACGGTATTATTTTTGAATACTTGGAATATTTTTTTACATTTTAAGAATTGGCCGTGTAGTGGTTCAAACATTATTTTTTCAAAACCACATTTTTATATTGTGTATTATTCAGCAGTTGAGTTTTTTTTTTTTTTTTGACAACGTTGTTGTATTGCAATCGAAATTCAAACGAGGAATGTAAAACCGCAGTTGTTAATAATTATCTACTCAAGATCCTTAACAATATTAAGTCGAAATAAAATATAGAATTTACGTAATATTTGGTTTAGTAACCCTAATTAGTGAATAATTGGACGATTTCACAAATTATAATATGTTCGCAAATCGCAAACATAATATAGCCATCTATTGAATAATTTTTTTGTTTTTCAAACCGTCTAGCTTCCAAACCTATTATTTACGGTATTATTCCAAAAAACCGTTATCGTCATATAAATTTATGGTAAGTCGAAAAAATATTGCTGATCATAATACGGTTGGTGACGTACACGATGGCGCACAACGGTTCGTTCGCAAACAGTTTTGATTGCGTCTACCTATTTAATACATACGGTATATGGATGTTCAAGCATCTATCATTATTCTCCTAATTGTTGGTAACAATTATATTATTATTTATTGATAACCACATACCGCACCGGGTGGCTATCCGCCGTCCCAGTCGAAGCACACATATTCTTGTGGAGTTTGTCTAGCCGGAGAGCGCTTATCGATTTTGACATTATAGCGACGCCGTCCGCAGAATATTATAATATTATACGTAACCACATGATTACCATGTATACCACTGTTGACCCGGGCGTATGCGGGCGGCCGGACCTAATTCGATAGGGCTAAATGTCCGGTCGACTTAGCTCGGCCTTTTTTTCTAACCAAGCGCCTAACCCCGTGGTGGAGAAACGGTTGCAGAGCAATGCACTTTCCTCCGCATTATCCCAACGACTACGTGACTCTTTATTTTCATAAATTTTTGGATATAGCGCATAGTAAGTACTCCAAAAATGATCACAGAGCACCTTTTGGAGATTCGAAAGTGGTTTGGAAGCACTGCACGAAACAATATAGGTCAAAGACAGAATAACGGATCAACTCACACTTGAACACAACCGGCCTTTGCGAATTACGAGTAGTAATAATAGCTCACCGTTAGACTTTCGGATTGAGCTTGTCCCAGTAAAAGGCCTAAGTCCTCTGGACATTAAAATACGCGGACATACCGTGATCGATGTTCGCTTTTTTTGTCGCCAAGAAAAACGTACAATTGTATTTCCGATTTTCAACGCCAGATCTCCGAAAACCTTTTTCAAGCTCCTCCTGCAAATACATTTTCAATCCTGTTTCCCGCGATCCCTTTGCTGCAAGTGTATGCGTGTGCGTGGTCGGATTGTAATCCAATTTTGTTTATAAGACATAATATCTCTCGGTGGCAAAGGCCTTGATCCCGAAATCGGTTATATCCTGCTCGACACAGAGAGGGAAGACGATATTTCTCATCCCTGGTCCTATGAATATTTTATTACAGATTTGGTGGTTATGATGACTTTTGCTATTTTTTTTTTTTATTCAAGTGCCACACGACGCCAACTAAACTATAAATTGTTTCATTGTACACGTTTCAGAGTAGGTTATAGTATTCCATTTTTGTGCATTTTTCTTTTAAGCCATTTAAGATATTTTTTTCTTAGTTTTTGGCATTTATTACTTATGTAAATATTTTATTCGCAAAAACTTTTTAAGAAAATGTGCGGATACTTGCCTTGTCTATCATTAGGTTATTATAATTTATTATCTTAAAAACGTTTTCAACAGGAATGTATAATAATTGTGTTTAACAATAATCTGATAGTTTTTAAGACATAAAGAAGTTCATCTCCGATTTTCCGATGGTTATCCAATGGTTTTATTCGATTTTTATTTAGACTTTTATAACAGTATTTTAGGCCGTTTTTTTTATTATTATCTCTTTTTTTCATAATATTATTATAATCTGAATATGGGGGTGGTTTTCGTAGAATATCGAGACAACTTACTTTGTTTCACTTTTCGTTTTTCCAGCTATAAGATATTAGTTTTATGACATAGTATAATAGATTATTTATGAGAGGCATAAAGTCCAAAAAGTAAAACTTTTGAGAAATTAATAAGAAAAACCGTACCAGTTTATGTATATCAGGTTTTCAGAACAGTTTATAAATAATTTTTTTTTAACTGCCACAAACATTTTATAAGAATTGATCTCTTTTAAATAACAAACGATCAGTCACAATAATTATAGCCACAGTACATATTATGATTTTATAATAAAAAATTACTTTTCCGAAAATGTGTGGCCTATCACATTTTATAAATAAGCCACATAGAAAATAGACGATTGTCATTCGCAATTCCTACGTTATTTGTATGTATTGTTTTTTACGATCACTCATTAGTGCAGTCCCTCCTCATGACCGCGGGGACAATAATAATATTATTCACCAAACGTATAGATAATTTCTGGCTGTGACCGATATATCACGACTGTTCACCATTCGAACAAATCAAACGAATTTAAAACAATAACAGTCGATATGAAACCATTCACCGTACTATTTTACATTTTAGTACCCTCCGCGAAAGCGATACCAAAATAATATTACCATACAGAACAAAAATAAACCCGCGACAGTTGTGTAGCTATATTGCCTATACAAAACGCCCTGTAATCATAATCGTAGTCTTATTGTCCTTATACTTTGTAAAAACAAGTTCTGAATATCGCCAGTGTTTTGCGAGTAGCTACCAAGGATTTGCAAGTGTATTCCTTAAATCTGCGTATCAGAGTCAGCGACCTTGCGATCTCTCAAAGTCATTTACACCTCATTACGTCTTGTTGTCCGTAAGTGTGAGGGCCCACTTCACACCGGTCTTATAGTCAGAAATCGAATTGAAAAACCTATGTAATACCTCTAATTATTATTATTGCTGTCGTTATATTGTCACCGGTATTTAATTCGATTCGAAAAAAAAGAAACAAGAGTATTTCAAATGATGTGAGCAACATGATGTAATTCATTCACAACAAAATAATAGTGATTTATTCGACAGACAATATTATAGTGGTCTACCCGTCTTGATATCTAAAATCAAATTTGAAAATCTAAAAGATACCTCTTATATTACTGTTCTAAGTTACTTATTATATATTGCTGTCGGTATTTATTTGAAAAAAAAACTAAACGAATGTATTTCAAAGGATGTGTGCATTTTAATCGCTCGATCTCGACAAAATAATATTATATATTATGACAATATGTTTATAACACCACTAACTACAGTAATTATTATAATAACGTTTTATTCGACGGACCGGGTTGGTTTTTTACGAACGCCGGGCGGCGATGGCGCCGAATTAAATTCGAATCGTCGTGCTCAAACCTAATAATAACAACGACGACGACGACGACGATGGTAGTAATTAATATAATAAGTAAAGTGCCGTGCCACCATGTCTGAGCACGTCGTCGTAGCTCTTCGGCGATTACCACGCCATATACATATTAATATCTGCGCTTTTACTTCGCTTTCGCGAAATTAATTTCGTAATAATTTATTGTTAATCGACTAAAATACGGAGGGTCTAATCAGGCCGGTGGTTACGCTTTGGGCGTTGGCCGACGACTGCAATCGGCCTCACGACCAGTAAGTCCGAACGATTACGAACGTCCGAATTCGTCCTCATTGTTTTAATAATTTCAATAATTCCTGTGTATTACACGCGCACATAGCATTAATGATATCAATAATCTGATCACCGAGTTGGACTCGATGTTATTATCGTTACATTCATATTTGTAATAATATGTTTATATCCGTTTTACCATAGTGGTTTGTCCACTCAAAATACTACTTTGATTGCTGAAAAATAATTCCATGCCATTTCGACGCCAATGACTTCACCGCGCCCGATTAATTATTGCAATTTACTGCATATCTATTTAAATATCATAGTGACATACACACATTATCTGGTCGAAGAACAACGTCTCAGTTGTTGGCAAATAATGAAATGTTTTTTGTACTTGTATTTTGAGACCTCGCTTGTCGATTGATAGCTAAAAATACATATTTTAATAACAATGTCGTCTTAGGTACGCACGAATTCCAAGCCAAACTGCTGGGTCAATGGCGAGGGACAAAAAAAGTGTGTTTAAAAAATAATCTCTGCACAACAAATAATTTGTATATTTGTCGATCAGAATGAGTAGGTAATGCTTACTTTGTAGTGAGTATAATTTCAATATGTTTGGTCCCAAATCGCGTCCCTGAAAAAAGGTCGCAGTCACATTATACTGCATAAATTCTGTCCCGGGGCATACTAGAAAACCATGCAGATATTAGTTCGAAAAGTCGGAGGACAAATAGTAGAACAATTATGGGAAATAAGTAGGTAGAAAATAACATGAAAATAAAGATAAAGGAATAGCAAAACAAAATCGATTGTTTGCTTAGGCTATGTAACACAACTGTTTTGGTATATTTTGCACTGACGCGGTGAGCACTCGACGTATAGTTTCGCTCATATTATCATATTATTGTCATCAATTTTTTCATAAAATTATTATTAAAAGGGTACAGTTATGAGTTTTCGAGGAAGAGGAATATTATAAAATCGGTGATGCGATAAGGCGCTTTCAATTAGTACCAATCTAGAATCTAGATAAATATAAGAATGAATTTTTTTATGAAGTATTTGATATAAATTCGACGAAACAAACAATTTGCTTCATAGAGATTTAATATGTTAAGAATATTGAGTACCAAATTAAAGTCAAACAAATAACACTTATTATCATTTATAAAATACAATCATTTTGACGTAGGACGTTATAATATAGGTACACAAAAACATACNATGTCGTCTTAGGTACGCACGAATTCCAAGCCAAACTGCTGGGTCAATGGCGAGGGACAAAAAAAGTGTGTTTAAAAAATAATCTCTGCACAACAAATAATTTGTATATTTGTCGATCAGAATGAGTAGGTAATGCTTACTTTGTAGTGAGTATAATTTCAATATGTTTGGTCCCAAATCGCGTCCCTGAAAAAAGGTCGCAGTCACATTATACTGCATAAATTCTGTCCCGGGGCATACTAGAAAACCATGCAGATATTAGTTCGAAAAGTCGGAGGACAAATAGTAGAACAATTATGGGAAATAAGTAGGTAGAAAATAACATGAAAATAAAGATAAAGGAATAGCAAAACAAAATCGATTGTTTGCTTAGGCTATGTAACACAACTGTTTTGGTATATTTTGCACTGACGCGGTGAGCACTCGACGTATAGTTTCGCTCATATTATCATATTATTGTCATCAATTTTTTCATAAAATTATTATTAAAAGGGTACAGTTATGAGTTTTCGAGGAAGAGGAATATTATAAAATCGGTGATGCGATAAGGCGCTTTCAATTAGTACCAATCTAGAATCTAGATAAATATAAGAATGAATTTTTTTATGAAGTATTTGATATAAATTCGACGAAACAAACAATTTGCTTCATAGAGATTTAATATGTTAAGAATATTGAGTACCAAATTAAAGTCAAACAAATAACACTTATTATCATTTATAAAATACAATCATTTTGACGTAGGACGTTATAATATAGGTACACAAAAACATACAATTAGAGTGTACCTGAGAAATCCACACACTCCGTACCTGTATATTTGTTAAATCAATATGGCGATACAGTTGTAACATAAAAAGTGTACCAGATTGGTATCCGTATCAGCTACTTCCATTGGGAAATACAATATTTTGTGAAAATAATTCGACCTGATCACATAAGACACACATTCACATCGACTGCTAATTGTTTAGTAGTTGCGTACGATTAGTGATGTAAAATTACCGTAATTAATTATCTTTTTCTTCAATAATTCATTGATTGAGCCCATAGAAAAGAGAATAAAACCTTACCACAGTCCACAACTCTACATCATAAACATTGTTTAAATAATTGTATGTTTTATATTATAGTTTACAGTATACCTATCGGTACCACGCTATATCACTAGATCACTAGAATAATACTTAATTCAATATATTTTCATAGTGAATAAAAAATTTTAAAATTTTAAAAATAACTTCTGGTTCAACTGTGCAATGTCTTTTTAATGAAATTATAAAATTATATAAAAAATAAAAAATGTATAATCAATTACCAACAGTGCTGACCTTCAGACATAATCACATCTCTATGACACTATAAAAAGAAAAGAAAAAAGGAAATTATCTACCCAGCAATAATCTGCAAGAGAATATTCTCTTGTCACGTCACTACGTCAACACGTGTCATAATATTATTATTGTTCACAGTGTGTTAATTACAACAAGACGTGCATTAGTCCGATCGATTCCGGTCTTGGCCGTCTGAACGATGTCTACTGCTTCGACGACTGTTTATTAATAATAATAATAATAATATAGTAATATGCGAAGACATGAATTGTTCCCGCGGCACCAGCTTGCAAGATATTACAACAATATGGCATCATCAAGTCCTCGAAACAGACTGTTCACCGCGTGATTATATTGACATTATGTCCAGCCCGCCATTTGCGCCCCACTTGCCTCCTTAGTGAGAAAACCCGCAGACGGTTTACTGATTATCAGTGTTTGGCAACTTCCTCGTAAAAAGGAATGCGTTCCGTTCCTCGTTCCTTAAAAAAAAAGAATTTTTCCTTTGTCGCTCCTTTGGAAAATGAACGAGGTCCCTTTTTAGTTGAACAAATTCTTATCTAATCATCAATATCTTCATATTTATACTTAGGTACAGAACTTTTTATTCATAACTATACATTCCTACAAGTACATCTATATGTTACTATTGAATTATTAAGAATATAATGTTGAATATATTTTTTTTCTTTCATTAATCTAAATGTATTATTGTTTAAACAGTAAAAATACATTTTATACTATACCATCAACTTCGATTTTCCAAAACGATCACTAATTATCACAAGAAAAAAAAAATATATATTTTAATTTAAATCATCTACGCGTTTGTGTAAATTGGAACTCGAAAGGAACGAAAAATGTCGTTATTTTTCTGTAAAAAAGAATTCGTTCCAGAAATCCGTTCCTTCCAAACACTGCTGATAATAACAGTAAGTTGGTCACTTGCAATTTGCAAATCAATTTCTAGAATTGTCAACACGAATTTAACACGCGGTGTTTAGCTAATGGTGGTTAATATTTTAATGATTCATTTGCAAATTCTAAAAAACCTTGCATATTATTCGATATCCTTTCGATTTACAGTAGACTAAGTTAGAAACCCGACCAATACAATGGAGAATTCAAGTATCAAAAATTTAAAAAACTATATTTTGCACATATCGTCAATTTTAGGGATAAATTGCACATTCTTTGATTTTTATATTTTGCATATTGAATAATTTACTAAAAAAATATGATTGTTTTCTTTATTAATCTGTGTATTTTCATAGTAATTTTGAGTATTAAACTCGGTAAATTATCAAAAATGTTTTTGTGACTGTTATCGTCGCCGCCGACTATAAATTTTACGACGTCACGTGCATTTAATCTCTAATATTCTGATGTGCTTACTGGGTATCTTTTCGAATACATTTTTTTCAGTTCAATAGAAATAATATGTCGAAATACAAACGGTTTTCAGCCTTATTTGAAAATATGTTATACATTTATTTTTCGGTGTTTTACATTTCATTTAGTGCTAATCGATAGCAACAAAACACTATTTTTGGAATTCGAATTTTTTTCGCATATTTCAAATTTTTTCATTCGTATTTTACAATGTTGCTAGTGCACATCTCTCCTCTTTTAGCTCACATCACTTCCGAACCCCGTGACACTTGAATGGTACGCTGTCAGAGTGGAGATGAGAAATGTTGAGTAAATGGATTGGCATTAATATAATATGTAATGTAGTTATGGGAAGTGGACGCCATCGGACAAACGTCACCGTATCCGTCTGCAGGGTCGTATAAACTCCGATTGATCGACTTATACGTGTGGATGTGTCATCGCGCACGTTGCCTACACCCAGAGACGTGAGTGGGTATTGCACATCTGTTTAAAATTGTACTATTTACCACGGTATGGTAACTTGACGTGTGGGCAGCTATTGGCGCGGTTATTGGCAACAATCAATTATGTATTTCGTATAAATAGTGTTAGATCATGAATTTTAGTGATATTTTCTCTTAACTATTCAGTTGCACTGATACCGCCGTTATGTTATCAATATTTGTGTCATAATATTATCTATTCGATTATTCGTAACTTGATGTCGTAATTAACAGGTCAGGTGCCAATAACTATACAAGTTGCCCTGTAAAATTATCACTAATACAGGTGGTGTTTATAAAAAAAAAATTATTTATCGAATTAGTTATAACATTGTTATTAATAAAATTACTGTTATTAATTACTGTCATTTGTCATCGAAACATTAGTATTCGTGTTGCAAACATTTTTCTGAAATTAATTTGCAAATGGTCTTTAGTCTTATAACCTTAGATATACCCACCTCGTGGTTTTATACCATGTATCTAATCCGGTATAATACAGTTTAAAAACTAAATACCGTATTTTAACAACTACTCTGTACCTGCGTAATGTGTATAATAATGATTTTCATAGGTTTGCTGCGATTGTCATTTATTTTTACCCCTCGTCCTCCGCCATCGCACTCGAGTCGGAGGAATAGAATATCATTATATCATATCATATAAAATAATACACCGCAGCCAAGGACTTTGTATGCGCTTTTATGCATATACGTGTACCGAATTATATGTAGATACCTATATTAATACTTACCGCTATCGAGGTTAGGACATTAAACGTGAGTTAATGAGTCGTTTAATAGTAAAAATTATTTCATCTCATCCTTCGGAAACTCGACTAATTTCCTTCGTCTCAAAGCACTCCGTATGCAGTTATAGGTATATTTACAAATCAATTCATTTTGTCAGAAATCGCACTTCAAAAAAATAGGGTGATTGCAATATTTTGGTTTATGGGAAAAATTGATACCCTATAGGTATTGCTGGTAACTTTTTTTGACCTAATTTTATTCGCTTTAATACATTATAATCTCTTATTTCCGTTGGTTTTCAATGTTGACACCG
Organism: Myzus persicae; assembly: GCF_001856785.1. NCBI lineage: Eukaryota > Metazoa > Arthropoda > Insecta > Hemiptera > Aphididae > Myzus > Myzus persicae. Next base: position 239,058 of record NW_019103945.1, read on the forward strand.
TTGTAAGGTACTATTGTTAGCAATATTATAGTCGTCTCGACGAGATGAGACATTATATGATATTATTATCGACTGTAATTATCGTAATGAGTTTTCAAAGCACATCTAAGACGTATAGATGACGATATTACAGTACGATGTACTACCTAATTTAAAGTTTAAAAAACAAAGTTTCGTTTTGACGTGGCTCGTTGTGTCGGAAAATTCGTTTAATTTTGGCTTTGTGTTAAGAAAGTTATTTGTTGCAAAAGTGCATGTTTGCAGATGATTTTTACTGAGCACGAAAGACCTCGCTCTAATTATTCTAAAATATAATACCCACCACGGTACACGAGCACCCAGCGCCGTCTACTCGTCATTATCGTAAGCGGTCACGTGCAGTAGTTCGCTATAAAAAAAAAAAAAAAAAAAATGGTAAAAAACTCAAGAAAATACCATCACCTAGCTCTGCATATGGCTAACTTACGGTCTTAGCGACAACAATAATGTATTAAATTCCACCATGGCCGCGGTGTGTTGGCTGCGTACTTGTACGTATAACTGCATCGACTGCATCACAACTGCATCATGCACAATAATCACGGCCTTATATTATGCATATAGACGGCGTGTGTAACTGCGTCGAATACGGTCATAAAATGCATCGCCTGCAAACGCTAGAAAAAATTGTCGTCCGTCATCGAAAACCGGCCTTGTCTTATTTTTATCCATCTCAGTTAAGTCAAAATATACATATATATGTATATTGCGACAATATTATTCAAATGTATTGTTCTTTCGAAAATAAATCGTACCCAATTGCCCAGTAGGCCGGTTGGTAGTAGGTATTTATTTTTAACAATTTTTTTTTTATAATAATCACATTTTTAATTTCCTGTACTATCCCATCCCAAAAACAGTTGTGACCCAACAACCGTCGTGCAATTTAATTATGTTTTGGCAATGAGGTACGTGACTCGAGCTTAACATCAGTAAAAGTCGATTGTACGACAAAGATAAAACGTAAAAGATCTGTGACGTTAAATAGTCGAGATGGACTCATTTTCGACTTGTCGTGGGTACGCATCGCATTGGTATGGGTATCGCGAGGGGTCACCTGGTATACAGACGTATTTTTTTGGTGTTTGTCTCCGGTATTCGATCTGGTTATGATGCGCGCGTTTCGGGAGGCGGTATACCGTATAACATAGTCATACCAGCCCGCACCGATGACCGGTGGTCGCCGAAACAGCGAAACGTTATTTATCGCTATTATTCGGATCGATTTCGTCGGAAACGGACACGGACATATAATACAATATATAATATATTATTATGTCGTACCCATATAACGGAACCGGGTGGGCGTGAGTGGGTCGCCGGGCGGTGGTCGCCATATATTTTACGACCAGGATTGACCGCACACCGATGTGCGCACGGAGACGTGCAGGATTTACAGTTTCCCCGCAGGTCGAATTAATAACGATAATAATAATAATAATAATAATTGTGGTTTGCACGACGGTGTTTCGCAGAGTGCATTATTGTAACGATGCGTTTCGGTCGAAATAGTACGGTAAACACTGCAGTGATGTGTGTGTTATGTCGGTGCAATAATTATTTGGTCACGACACGTCGTTATAACCGTAAGATAATGTTGACAGGCGTCGGTGATCGGTTTAGGTATAGTTGTTTAATATTGGTATTTAACATAGGCGTGCGCCGACTCTGGTTTCAGGGGCAGCAAGAAATTAATTCGGCCAATTCTTCCCTAATTCACCATTAAACCCAGCACATAGTTTTACTATTTTTGCTATTGGGTATATCAAAATTAAAGTTGTATTGATTATTTGTTTATTTGGATAAACAGTTGTACGGTTTTTATAGTAGACAGGTTTATTAGTTTTATACTGATAAATTCTATAATCATAAAATATTCATATCTATACTTGACCAAAAAAAAAAATCATTTGTGGAAATATAATTTTACCGAGGCCCATTATTTAATACTTGTCGGCCCCGGTAGCCCCAAATAAAGTCCAGGGGCAGCATATGCTGCCTCTGCTGCCCCCGTGCGCACGCCTATTGTATTTAATGAATTGCTGCTTCGGTCGTAAGCATAACAATATATAGACGCTTGCCGATAAAATTATATTTTAAGCTCGTATCAACAGTTTTCAACCAAGTCGAAATATAATTTTCCCGACGTCTGGAGCACCACATACCATCTTCACCACCTGAAATATTAGAAGTAAGTTGGGATAAATTTATAAAAAAAAACATATTATATTTGTGTTTAAAATGCAATTTCTTCAAAATCTGAAATTTAAATATTCGAAGAAAAAAATAACGGAAATTGAGCATTCATATTTTTTATGTTTTTAAATCATTGCAGCCTACTACATCACGATGTGCAACTTGTTCTCCGGCCATCTCAGGCAACGCGTAGCTCATTTAAAGCACGCATTTCGCATTTTTAGTAAAAATCTACTTTGTTGTAGTAATAATAATTTTTTTACCGAGACTACACGACATTGGCTGGTACCAAAATCCCAATTTTTTTTACGTATTATTTTTTTTTCTACAATCGATCTCGAGGGTAGTAAACAAATATTTTCGTTTCAGTCTATACACGGATTACAATGATTATTTTTAAGTTCGGTCGATGGTGTTTCCTACGTCAAAACTCGCAACTGTATATATGTCTAGCTAAGCTGAGATTTCGGTTTTTGTTTTTGACGAACTCAACGGTTGTGCTCCCGAGTGCGATAAATAATAAGACAATGGTTTGGGACGAAGCTGCTGTCGTTGGCGAAAACATTTTTTTTCTCGACTCGGTGCGATGTCGATTAATTTGGCTTGATAAAACGGACGCAGTGCCGATGTCGGTGACGCAATAAATCTGCCGGTCGAGCGGTTTCGCCTGGAGATAAATCGTTATCGTAAATTCTGATATTTCCATTCGAACGGGTAATTTTTTTTTTCCATCGCAACCGAATTCGCGTTTAAAAAATATGAAGGAAAAAACCATGCAGACCGACAACGGAAATTTGAGTGGCCGTTTTCGATCAATATAATATTAATAAAATGCTCGAGTATTGTAATTTCAATTCGGATGCGAATGCAGAGAATATATTTTCGATTAATAAACTGTTTTCTACTATAATTCTGATTAATTGGATTGGTCTCGCTTCGTTTTAGGAATCCAATTCGTATTCATCAACGCATTTTTCGAGTGGATATTGGCTTTTTTTTAAGAATTTAAGTAATGCAATAAAATATATTAAATAAAATATTAATTCTCGTCTAAATTAAAGTACCCATAGTAAAATGATTCCCATAAAATATAAAAAAAAGTGTCTCGATTGGTTCAATTTAAATGTTTCATTTTAATTTTTAGGCCTAAAAAATACACATTTATGAACCACGCTTTGCTATAGTGTCAGATAAAATTGGAATTTAAAAGATTGTTGACAATTAGATTGTAAATATTTTTCAATTAACAATGGACCTTGATGATTGCTGTCTGCGGCCGTCCACCTCAATCTCGAACAAACGTTTTGCAGAGCTGATCCAGGCCTGTAAAGATAACATTTTCCTCCGTCTCATTTCTGGAAAGCAACCCGATTAGACGTCACTCACGAAACATTTGAAATTTCAACGGGAAACGATCGCACTTCAACCGTATAACACAGAGTTCTAGATGTCGTAAAATAATTTTAAAATTTTTTTTTTTAAGGGCTGAGGTAAATGAAACATATGATAATGCGAACACGATTCCAGCGTTTTATATTTTCTGAGTTAAGTATTAGGTTTTTTTATAATCTATAACTTAAATAATTATATTAAATCAGTGGATTGGACATTTTAACAAAGAAAAAAAAGTATTTATTACATATGAGTTGATCATTGTTGTGTCGAATCTGTACGAAACAAATGCCTAGTGAAGAAACTCAGATTTTGCAACAAGTAACACTTACATTTAGAACTTTAAATGTAACAATTGGAAAAAAAACAAAAAGCTCTCTTAATCACTTCAGCCAAACCAGCGTCTACTTTTAATGGAGATCTATCTACGAGTTTGATTGCTGCCAATAAACCGCTCGATCTAAATAACAAGTTCCTCCGTGTAAAAGCTTTTTTGAGAAAAGTATACCATCAAACATAACATACCAGACTAGAGCACTCCGAGAAAAACTACTTTTACCCGTTCCTTATCAAATCGCAACTGTTAACAATATAAGAAAAACTTCGGGAGATCCTTATACTTAGCTGGTTGTCGATGAGAAACTACTTGCCGGTAATCAATGAGTAATTGACTACAGCTGTCTAAATAATCTAAACTTTAAGTTCCAACACTTGAATTCGAGTGGTTTTTTTTTACGGATTGAAAAAAAACATCGAACAATATTTCCGTATATTTTTATTGCATAAAAATCTTACTTCGCCATTTATTTGAACACTACAATCCAGCTCTACTCAAATAACACGAGCACAGCTCGTATCCGAACGGTGTGGAGTGACACAAATTGTAAGACACCTGCCATTTGTCGCACTCCACTCCTCGTATCTAAACTTCAGTAAGAATAATTTTCGAGGGGAATTTATTGGTAAAAAATGTTTGGAAATTAAATCCGTTTCAGACCACGAGAAACGAAAAAATATACCATGTTTACCATGGCAGAATCATATTTTTTTTTTTAAAATAATAATAATGATGATTTCGTAGGACGTTCTTATAATATTATTAATTATTATGCGGTGTGTCGTTTTTTGAATTTAATATTATTAGGCCGAAGTGCCTTGGCTGGTTGGTTCTTTCCCCAAGACACCCTCATCACTGAACCGTATTTAATTTGAGAAACATCCATTGTGCTTAGTGTAATTTTTTCGGCATAAATTCTAGATAAAAAATTTTAAAATATAAAAAAAAGGTTATTTGAGTAATAATGTTGCAGCCCATGAATAAAATTTGCAATTTATCAAATACCGGCACATAATAATATTGTTGTGTTCGCGAAACCACGTGCGGAACACCTAACACAATGAGGACTCGACAATATTATAGTGCGTCGATTGTAATTCCATCGATAAGACTCAAGTGGACCCGCTCGCTGCTCGTCGACGTTTATTCGAAAAGTTCAGTATCGCGTACATTTTAGGCAGACGTACTTCACATAACATCATTATTACAATATTGTTTTATTAATAGTGCCCATTGCGTGATATTTTACCACTTTTGAACGTACAGACTGGCAAACTAGCATTTTCGAACGCGTTTTGATCGAACATTTAATCGGAAATTCTCTCAGGCTTCTACGATTTTAACGAAAGCTTTGACATTAAACTACACAGCTAAGTTTTAAATATCAACACTCAAATTGTTTAACCGGTGGTGCCATGCCATTGCCGCGATTGTCGGTTGTCGTGTGATTGCGAAATTTTCGAGAGACATCGTTTACACAGACATGCTTATTTATTTATTTGTGTTGTCGCATATCGTCGAGTATAGCGTTCCTATACACAAGTATGATTTACACAGACAGTTTATTAGAAGGTCAAAAATAAAAAAAATAAGAAAAAAAATTAATTTTACATTCTAATAAAAAGTATCCAAACACAAATCGATTACTTTTCATTGAAAATGTATTTTGGAGAATGGTAATTTTTTTTTTTTTGATTTTGTTAATGACTGTCTTGAAAAGCAACTAGGTGTGACGTGAACTGAGAAAATATCGTACTCACTTCTAACATTTTCTAGTATAACTTATACTGTATAAGTGGTTGAACTGTGATTATATTGAACCTAGACGACACGATTTTTATTTTTAGTGGTATTAGATGAAATGCGACATGAACCTAAGCTATTATTATCTTGACGGTATCATAATTATATTACGCAGGTAATACGCACCTATACGTTAAGTATTTTGACATAATTTGGATTGCGCTTGTACAGAACAAGTGGTTCTTATTTTTGGCATACGAAGAGGGCATTGTTGTGTATTCACTTTCAGATATTATTATAATAACACATGCTACATGACGTACTCATGCAAGTCAGTTCCATTTAAGTAAAATATTTTTATCCATTACATATTGTTGTGTTCCCATTGAGTTGTTCTGATCCAGTTCAATGGTCGTCGTCGGTTGCTCCTTAGTTCCAGTGTTGTTGTTCACGATGTATTATGTTATCGAATTGCTTTAAAAAAAGTATAAAATTCACTATTTTTAAAAAAAAGTTCATGATGATTTGTGAACAAAAATAATAATAATAATCATAACCCATAATATGAATCGACGATCTTTTGTTTAGCTTAGTCACATATTATCAAAATAATAATGTTCAGTTTTAATGTTTAGAAATCATATTTTAATCATCTGAGGTTTTGTTTTGCTGAACAGTGGAACGTTGTATTCTATTGTAATTTATAAACACGAACACCATTATTTCGTTTCTTTGGTTCAAGTGAAACTATTTCGTTTGTACTGTTGCATTGCATTGCATTTATTTATTTTTTCGTTTGTTACGAACTACTCTCATTGTAGTATTAAATAAAATATACATTTGAAGAGTCCTTCTCGTTTATTTACTTTTAGGTTGAATCAAAAAATGTGGTCTTAAAAGCAGGTTAGTTTGTAATCAAAATAGATTAAGGAAATTTCAGAAAATATAAACGATGCTTCGAGTCGTACGACTTACGTTCCAAATAAATGGTTTTACTTTGCATAGTTTAAAGTTAAACTTTGGGTGCGGATTAGAAACTATTTAAAAAAAAAATAAATCGAGAAATGTGTGCTCCGGAAATCCGGTCAACTCGACTAAACTATTGTTTCTTACATTTTTACTGATTTCTTATAAATACTACTTAATGATTACTTTATTTCTGCGACTGAGGATTTCCACGCACTTCGCATTGTTTTTCAAAATTAGCTCCGCGATGGCCGTATTAAAACACATAGGTTTCAGGTTTTTTGAATCAGAGTAAGAAGTTTTTATTCTGTATTTTTCAACATTTTTAAATGTTAAAGTCATTTTATAGAATATTTTAAAGTTTATTTGGCATTCAACACAACAATTCGGGTTTTTTAAATTGCATTTTAGAATTTTTGATTAAGAAATTAATTTTGTGACGAGCAAACATTGTTTTTATCGATTAGGTTTAGTAACGAAAACCAGTCTGAAAAACCAGATTTTGGGTGACGACAAAAAAATGACATGAGAATAATTCAATTTTTTCAGGTCAATAGATAATTGATATAACCACAGAGAAGACTTGAAATTCTGCAGTCCTACAAAAACCTTTTTTTTTTAAGTTTAATAAAAATTAGTTTTTGGTTTTAATTACTAGCTTAAAAAAATATGTATTTATCTATTAACATTATCTTATGTCCTGCAGATAGTTTGATATTATTCCGAGGTTATCTATCAACCTCCCGGCTTTATAATATTTATAAAAATGGTGTACTCAATTGTCGAGCTTACAACGCTCATCATAAAAAAATGCACTATTAAGGTGCACTATTTTGAATAATCTTTAGGACATTACATTCTCATCCCTAGTGATTACTATTTACCAGCATATTTTAAACTCAAACCTCATATATGTCACCGGCAATATGGATAATTTCGATATTTTGAAAAATGTCTAGGAAAATGTATACTGCCGATCCATTTAAAGCAATATAAATAAAACATATTATTTTATATATAACCTAGGTATTTTATGAAATACCTAGGCGTTATGTAAAATACCAATTTTTTTTTAGGCAAAGTAAAAAACAATTTAAAGTGATTTGATCTAATGTTCTAATAATATATTAATATTACTATAATTATGATTTGTTATTACTCATATAACAACATTTAAATTTTTACCAATATAATTATATTTGTATACATAGGTATTGCTATATTATTAAAATTATTGTTATATTAAGTACTATTGTTTTTGCATTTTACTTAAACTGCTAGCTACTTGTTACAACATGTTGTAGAAAAATGGCATTTTGAAGTGCACAAAACATTATTTTCAAGGCAAATGCACTTTTTATTTTGACACTTGGTCTTACAATTTACAATCACATTTTGAAAATCCTCGGGCAGTTCTTGTCGACTGTTTCTTTTGCGACTGTTCGTAACTCCTGCACTTCTGCGTCTGTTGGAACCTCGCAAATTTGTAGTCGCTTTTTCTGACACACTGTGAGCTGACTCTCCTGGCGTAGAACTGCTTCAGAACTACAAAATCTTAGTCTTTATTGCATCAAATCGCGCGCACACGGACACGGTGCTCACATTTGCGATGGACTATAAGTAAAGTCGTCATATTTCCTACTCCGCGTTGGGCATTACACATAATACCTATAGGCAGAGCTGGTATTACGTATATATCCGAGTGATTTTTGGCGTTTTGTATTTTGCAAAATACCGGATTATCCGCATGTCGCCGGTAACACAAACACACATGTATATATAATAATTTGCATTTTTATTATACATTAAAATTGATATATTTAAATGACAATATTTAAAATGATTTCCGTACTCGCGTGACAAGCGATTGGGATCGCTATAAATGCGCAAAATATATAATATACAATATGCGATTATCTGCTTATTCTGCTGTTTGTTCGTTGAGCATTATTGCATAACAGTGCGCAGCTCGGGTAAACGGAATCGGACAGCACACTCTGGATCATCCAAATGTCAAAGATGAATATCTCAGTTGTAAATGTTATTTCGGTATCCGTCGATGTGATCTATAGATGCGAATCGTGCGACGCGTGGGCGGTTGAGCTGTACACTCGACGAACACAATACGACTATAATATTTTCTCTCGGTGCATGGAAGCGTTATCTTATCATCATAATAGTCTCGAAAAGTGTTGTTCACGAGAAAATCAAACATAAATATAGTCTCTGCTATAACACATAGCTGAGCGATCAAATCGATCATACGAACTTATCGGCGCCTAGGTCGTTTCGTCGTCTCGATATTTTCCAAATAAAGGTACATTTTATTTATACCAAGAGTGATCCTTTTAGGTGTCTACTGTACTCTAAAGCTCATTGCTTCGAGAAGTCCTAACCGTTTTGAAAACAATATCTTTTTTATATAATTTGATATAGGTAATTTAAAAACCTGGAAATTAATTTTATTTTTTATTTTTTTAACGTACATTGTTTTAAATTTCATATTCCAAACCATTTTAATACTATTCGGAGTATCTATAAAAAAATTATTAGATGGTTAGAATCGTATGACGTGTGTTGTGTATCAGTTCGTTTAAAGTCTTACTCTGCGAACACAATATGATTAAAATATTTCGCATATTTGTGTAAAACCATATTTAAGGGCTATTATATTTACTATAATCATTTTGACAAACCGAGCAATTACTCCTTGGAATAATTTTGAATAAGGTGGGTGAACAAAATTTACATTCTGTTATTAAAAACCAATCAACAGACACGTGTTGATTATATTATTTAGGATATTTGAGTTAAAATTTCATTGATCCGAGACTTGACTCTTCTTAACATTTTTGCTATCCTGCAGCCAAACATATTCCTACTTACAGTCGTTTTTTTAGGGAAGTATATGAACTTTATTGCACCTAATTCGTACTGGATTTCTGACTCGGTGTGTCTCGCTGGACTCGAAAGTGATAATCGAATCTCGCTTGTCCTAGTTGTCGCCGCCATAAAGTCTACCGCGTCCGATCAGACTCCAAAACTTAACTTATCTCTCGGGTTGTGTTTATTGCATCAAGTATGAATACCCGGTTAATACCACATCATCGATTCGGTACGTTTCGAAAATGGAGACTAGAAAAGTTTACGCAATGAAATGAAACGCATACTGCAGAGATATAGTCCTAAGACTGAGTGGCAGACGAGAAATATTTATTAAGAGCTTAAAACGAAGGTCAATATTGTATACATATATAACCATAGCCATTGCAATCGTATTGTTATCAGTGTTCTTATATATATACGTATATATAATAATATTATAATCGCACAGTGCTCCAAAAGGAATTATATTATTAAAAAAAGAAATAACAAATAAAAACGAAAAGCAATTATTTACTTAATCCTTTGTTTGTTTGTAAAACGCTAAACGCTCATTTCAGCTTTCAAAAGCGTCTACTATTATTGTTTTAACTTCTGGCTATTGCGAAATGCGATTCACTAAACAATTTTCAGAAAAACCAGTACACATGATATTTCGTTTTGTTGTGGCGATCCGTTTGTGTGTAACAAAATCAAAGTAATAATTATTGCGCATAGTTATGAATGTATTAGACGACCGGAGTGGAGTCGTGGGGTGGAGGTACCCGCAAAATGATGGTGGCCTACAACTCGGCTTATAACATTTACTCTAAGTAATATTATGATTAATTTACTGCTCGTTCGAGGTTCCATTTTTTTTCACATATATATTATACGATTCTCAGAAAAATATTCTGCTTGGGAATATAATACGAAACAAAAAGGTAATTAAAAAAATTAAAACTTAAAAAAAGACCAACGGTAATAATAGTAAAAAATAAAAGTTTTTTTGCTGTTGTTTTGTATTGATTTCAAACAATTTGAATAAATAAACGACCAACCTTTTAACGAAACAAAAACTTACAGTATTGTTCTTTTAAATCAAATCAACACAAAAACACTTTCGGAATAATAATATACAAATTATGTGAAAAAAGAAAATTATATCAAATCATTGTAAATTATTTTTCAAATGCATATTATTTCATATGCACTTTACAAAGTTGATTGAGATGTACCGACAGTCATGTGAATTTTGGTAAATGGTAACCATGTGATGCAACATATTTGGTCCATACCATTTTTGTACAAGCCCTCCTTAAATATTCATGTCTATTTTATTTTAGAAAAATTAGTAGGTACTCGTGGCCTCAGAACCTTAGAGTTTCTCAAGCTATTTTTCTGCGTACCACTCATACGTGTATTGTGGATCGGCATGTATCACTGATTATTAAAAACAGAAATATTCAAAATGTTGATCCACTTTCAACAATAACAACAATTTAGGAACATTTTAGTATTTTACAGTATACCGCCTGCTTATCATCATAAAATAATAATAATAATAATAATAATAATAGTAATGACAATATTTATTTGGCAAGATATTACAATTTTCAGGAAATTAATAAAATATGACATATTTAAAAGGCAAATCTCACCACTGAGGATAAACTCTTATCGGTGATAATGGAATATTATTAAAAAGATAAGTATACATTTATACATTTTATGGAATTTTTGACATTCCCGTAAAAACTGGGTCATACTTGAGTATAAATCACGTTAGATTTCCGTTTACAACCATTAGTAATAATATGAATCCATTAATTTTCCTTACTAACACTAGGACTTCTGAGTACCAAGTGTACCTAATACTAGTGGTACGCTTAACACAGTTTGAGAAAAACTGCTTTTACTCCGTTGAAAAACCGAGTACGCATGAACCGGTTAACCAAAGTCGGACATTTCTGGTTGAATGTTCAGGGGGTCTAGTCTATTCTCCAGTAATAACGATATCGCAATAATCCTACGAATAGTTTCAATTTTGGAGAGGCTATTGAATTTTCTAGGGCAGCGAAGTCCCCTAAGCCCCCCACGCGTCCGACCATGTTATCAACTCGTCGAAGAGTCATGCGCCCAAAAGTTCACAAATCTTGTCTTGTCCGACCGCACACGATCGAGGGTTTACGGGTCGCTCGTCGCGAGTAAAGAATACCCTGTAAGACGGTAAGTGGGTGGTGGGTGGGTTCACTATCGTTTTGGCCATTCTTTTTTATTTTTCAATTTGGTGCGCATAATTAATAATAACTACGAGTATTGTACACGCGGGCTCGTCGCCGAAAGCGTTTAGGCGAGCGCTCGGCCGACACTAATCGAATTAGTAAAAAACGCGAACAACAAAAAAATATTATACAAATCGTTTTTAACGACCGCGGCCTTCACTCCTCTCGGAAATATGCTAATGATTTTCACGTAGGTACCACGGTTTGGATAATTATTATTTATTTTTAAGATTTTATCGCCGTCGCCGGTGTTATTATTTTTGTTCGCCGTCCTATCGCTTAATGTAATATTCTCTCCTCGAATAATGCAGCACACATTACACACAGTGTCATTCGGCGGCGGCGCTCACGATTTTCAGATAGCTTTAATTGTAATTTTCGATTGTTCAAATCGCGATGCGTATAATGGACACCTCGTATCGAAACGGTTTTGCTCCTCCTCCTCCCCCCCCCCCATCCGACATATGCCGCTTAATTGTTTTGTCACGGTATTATATTATGATGATCATCTTCTTTCATCGAGTAAACGTTAAAGCTTATTAAAAAAAAAAAAAATTATAATAATAATATTAATTAAAGTCTCGCCGAATTGATACCATAATATGGTTTGAATCTACAAAACCACGTTGTATAACAATAATATGTGATAACAATCGCGAAGTCTTCGTACATTTTTTTCGCTTTTTTTCGGCCTTATATCAAAAGGTAATTTTCGAACAAACTTTGTTGATTATTTTATTTTTAATCGAAACTTTTACACCGTCCGACAAATTGGCGCATTGTCATAGGGCTCGCAGTATGATATCATACTGTATGTAGTTTATATTATTAAAACATTAAAACATTGATCACTATAACAATTTTATAATTTTTAAAGCTCAAATAATTTAGGTTAGCAAGTACTCTTTTGCTGGATTTCTAATCAGTAAAGTTCATATTTTATAAGCCTACAGGTGATTCTTTTATCACGACCACATATTAATGTCTTCGAAAATATTTTTCTTTACATGGTTTCAAGTGTCTACAAAGCAACGGGTTTTTTTATTTTTAAAAAAAGGTAATTCTAATTGTTCTTATCCTTATAATTTTTTGAGTTTTATACTTTTTTCAATCACGACGTACCTACTGTTTGGATTTATTCGAATGCTTAATATGTGTTTCTTTGTACGGTAGGTAGATACATACAGATACAATTTAGGAATAGCATTTTATGGGTAATAAGTTTGTATTTCAATATGTTTAGATTAGTGGAATAGTGTTCCAAAATTTTGGGTGGGTCCGCTTACTATGATCTGGGGCATGAGGCAAGTAATATTTAATAAAATAAAGAAAAAAATAGTAATCATTTTAATGGGACAGCCATGAAACAATTAATGTGGCGTTCAGATCTACAAAACCGTAAAAATTCGATCATCTGTCTGGACTAAAATCGATTTATCTATTATCTACCTTTGAGTTGGGTTTTTTTTTTTTGCAATTGTGCAGTCCCAAAATCGAACTTCTGAAAACCAATTACAAACTACTATATCGTTGATCATCGCTGCAGAAACGTAATCCGCCCGAATAGAACGTTTCGAAAAATTAATTTTCACAGGATCTAATTTCCACACTGGCACACTCCGACACAGTCGCATTACATAATACTATCGCGATTTCCTTACGGGCCACCGACTTCCGATTTCCTTTATAATATCGTGGGGCGCAAACATCGGCGGCCGGGTCGGTAAAGTTTACATGTCTCGCCGTCGGGGCGGAACTGGGTTTCCGGTGTGAGGGATTATTACTACGCGCATGTATTTTGCGGAAATAATTATCATCACGCCGTCTCGCTGTGCATGGAATTATGTTGATTATTTATATTATTTTAATACATAGGTACGCGCTCGCTGCAGTATACGGTATCGCTCACAAACCGTGTAATTTCGCCTTCAGGACCGACGTGGAAACTCTTTTCCAACAATTTCCTCTAATTCCGTCCGTGTTTAATAATGCATCATTATCATAATATTATCGTTATAAACTCGAAAGGTGTAAGACAGGGTATTTGCACGACATTGTTCATAGCACAGTCATTGGGCGTTTTGACCTTCATGTGCGTTCGAGACGATATTTTTTCCATAACTTCTTGCGTATGACTATTTCGGATCATCAAATTATATGTCACGCGTATCGCCCATTGGGCTCATACTATGGTTGCCTCTCCCAAATAGTCAAAAAGGTCGATTATTTTTATACAAATTGACTCCCGTCCACAAATAAAATATGTAGACACAATAAAAGTGGTTTCTAAACGATGAAACAAATGTATATGCACATCACATTTATGTACGAAAATGGGAATCTTTGATGCCAATGATCTCGGGAACTACCTTACATCCGACAGTCATGCTGTTTTTTTTTTAAAGGATAGACTATATTTAAGAGATTGATTATTTGTAATGTGTGTTTTCATAATTTGCTTCAGGTTTTACATAAAGTGTTACAAACTTACGAGCTTGTGTCTTGCAGATATTTGAAATATTTATAATTTTCACGGATGGTTATATACTTGGTTCTTGTTCTTGACTATTTAATATTTTTGGAGAAACTAAAGTTGAGTGTGTATAATACGAGAACGAGCGAGAAAGTTACAGGTATAATTCGTCTGCGGAAAGCAGGAGCTCCGACTGTTAAATTTTTACTCGACGATTTATCGTTCGTTTGCGTGGAAGTAAACTCAAACTGATCGTCATCCCATTTGGCGGAAACATTGGCCGAGAGTGAGTGAAGGTGAGAGAGAGACGGAAAGTTTTCAATTTAGGATCAGTGTTCGTTTTACCGCTGTTGCTCCGTCTGCATCTCTCTCTTGTCAAAGTCTATCGAGTGTTGTCCAAAAGCCCACCCCAATCATCAGTTTTCTCGACGAAACTGTATCCGAGGTAGGTACGGTGCGTTATCGGACGACGAATAACGATAAGCGGTAATGCGTGACGACGATTATTTTTATAATATTATTATACGTGCATCATGTATACCTATTAATGCATCACGGAAAACAATGTTGAGAGAAACGCGGTACTAAATCGTGGACGAAAAAAAGGACCATCGTTTTATTAGTGTTATTATTATTATTATTATTATAACGTTCCCCTTCGCCGATGGAGTTTGGTAGAGAAATGGAGAGGTTGAGATATTATTATTATTCTCGACTGGGACCTCGCATGAACAATGCGAAATAACGCGCGACCGAGATCCGTCCGAGATGAATAGGACTCAATTTACAGAGAAATTATTTATTATACACACATTCAGGTGCGGCGTACCGTCGCTTTCGTCGTGCAGCTTCTCTGTTATGTTATTTAATTTACAACACTGACGTCAATTTCACCACCCCCGTTACCACATCTGCAGCAGACTATAATACGACGACGCTCGGAAACTAACTTTGCGCGTTGTCTACCTGTATAATGTTATTATTATTATCATCGGATGGGTTTATGTATTTTTAAGATGATTTCATCGTCCACCCAAGCTACAGGCATAATCATCAGCGAAAATTAATTGTCTAGGGCGAGAGGGGAAAGTTTGTTTGTACTTTGTATACATAATCATATATTAATACATCAAACCTAATACGTTTTGTGAACTCGTCTTAATAGGATTTTTTATAATAGTGACATTGTTTGTACAACTTATAAAGCACCTTGTACTACGTTTAAAAAAAAAAAACAACAAAATATCATTGTTAAATCAATTATACATTCTTCGCTCAGCTTAGAGTTCAGAATTAGGAGAAAGATTTTTATTTTGGATACAAAAGCACGGCAGAAGATTCAAACAATTATAGGTACACAAATAGTAGGATTGAAAAATGTTTGTGATTTGTACAATTAATTTTCAGATATTGTGATTTTTCTAATTTTTAGTAGTAGAAAGTATTATAAAGAGAGTATTACATTTTCATTTGTAGCTACTGTCACGTTTTCTGCGAGACAAAATTTCAACATTGATTCCATACAATTAAACAAATTAATAATTGATCGTAGGTCAAACTGAACGCTTAAACCAAAATATTTACTCGACAGGCAGTATTCTCAGTAGACAATATTAATATCATCTGGATTTCGAATACCGTTAAAATAATATTGATACGGATTTAAAGGCAAATTAAAAATCAAATCAAAAACGGCGAAACCTGAAGATTTAATATTAATAAATTATAAACATTTCTGCAGTCGAAACACCATTCACTGCACTTTTAAGTACACACAGGTTCAGCTGCTGCACACGACTGACATTCGAGCTCATCCTATGCACGACGGGTCGAATAAAATACGAAAATAACAATAATTGTATAAATAAAATGTACTCGACTCGCAGAAAGAACTCTGCCACGCGTAAATCTTGACGGCAGCAGAGTCATACAAAAAAAAAAAAATAATAATAATAATAATATTAACGAATATGAGAGTTCCGATCAAATGGATACTAATCGGCATCTGCAGCCTTCATAAACTGGTCATCATTTATTTATTAGCTATTATTTTTTAAGTCGTTGCGCGACGCATTTCGATTTAGGCACCTATATCCTATCGACCGATAGACGTCCACGAGACATTGAACCCATTCGTCAGTCTTATCAATTTAAAGGAATAATATAGTTAATACATATTTTATGGAGTGTATCACGTAATTTATTATGTGTCATTTGCTTAAAAACTCGAGCTTTTTGACTTTAATACCCTACGGGCTGCGTCTCTGCGGTACAAAGATTTATGTCGATTTAAGTCCTTTTTTTCGGGACTAGCATTCCCGAGATAAATGCACACCGATTTGTTTTCAGCCACTCTGAGTGATCGCGAGTGCGCTTAATAATTCCACGTTAATCTCGTGCGACCTACATAATATACAAAAATAATAATAATAATAATAATAAAAATATGTATAATAATATGTGTATTATGTATTGATACCTTTGCAGTGCAATTTATCATATCATATCATTGTCGCTGTTGTTGTTATTATTATTATTATTATTATTATTATTATTGTTATAATTGTGTGGACGACAACGATTATCGCTCGGAATTTCGGCCAAATCGACAGAGCATCACTAACAGTGCAGTGTCTTTCTCGTTCAATTCGATAACCTATCTCAACGTGGTTTTTAAAAACCGCAATCAACTCCAAATGAATTTACTTCAAGCATGAAATAAACTAAAAGTCTGTTCGATAATGATTATTCTTGTGGATAAAAACAATAAACACAATGTCCGATGACATTTATTTCTATAAAAGCTCGTCTGTTTTCAACTTTCGAATAACAAACCTACACGGATATCCGTCTCATCACCTGCACCGATCTAGTAAGGGTTGTCTCGAGATTTTTGACATGCTGTGGTGTAATTTTTTTCGATTTTCGATCCATTGAATTTATCCCTCACCAGAGACCATCAGTGTACATTTTTTTATAAAACAGTGTTGCTAACTTCAAATATGAGGACGTCAGAGGACGTTATACCCTCACGTGTTGTCTCCATCTTACAAGTGCGTAACATATCAAATTTTACGTTCAGCAGATCACGTTTAGCTCAATTAGCTTTAAAATTACAGCGAATTGACGTCTTATTAAAATTAAAGGTAAGATTATTACGGAAGGCTTCTCGTGGGCTTTTTATTATATTTTAATTTTAAAGAGAGTTATGAGTACTTTAAGTTGTACAAACAACTTACAATTTTTAAATACCCATAATTCTCCATAAAATAAAAGTATAATATGAGAAGCACTCCGAAATAATCTTACCTTTAATTTTAATATGGCAAGATAACGTAATAACGATACATAATAAGTATAACGTCCTCTTAATTATAAGTTGGTTGATAATCGTTACTAATGGATAAAACAATAATTAATATGATTACGAAACACATATTTCTATAAAAGCTCTCCTGATTTCGATTCGCATACATCTGAAACTGCCAGTCTACTCGGACCTCCATCTAGGTACAGGTGTTTCTTAAGATTCTAGTAGCGCTGTGTTGTATTTTATTCAATTTTCTCACTATCTATTGACTCTAATTGACTCCAAAAAAAATGTGAGTTGGAGGTGGTGTTGCTTCTTAAGCGATTTTATTCAATATTATTGCTTTTTCGAAGTTGTGTGGTAGTCTAACAGAGTCTATAAACACATAGGAAATCCGTCGGTTTTGCGGAGACGCTCATTTATTGCAAAGCAATTAATTTCATTTCATGGACGCAATTACCAGCTGAACAGCTGCTGCAGTCGTGGGTTTTCACTTCGGATGTTTACAGTTTTTTTTATTATTATTATTATTATTATTACTCCGGCGAACAAACGAGTGTCAATTACTCGAATTTCTGGTGCACATAAAACAATTGTATTCTATCACACCGTACAACATATGAACATTGAACACTGTAACCTATTTTTACTTACTCGTCAGCTTACATTTTAAAATCATTTATGTTTGACGTTATGCCGTTTGATTTCAGTAAGGATTAGAAATCAATTATTATAATCCTTTATATAAATTATATCCTTTATATCTCCCCGTTCTATCGTTTATTAAAATTACTATTTCGTTATACCATCTAAGGAATGTCGGGTGGTGGTACAAATTTTTTTTTACTAATTTATACCTCCCATGCTTACTCTTAATTGTTAGACACTTGACTATTTAGAAAATGATCGTGAATCTAAATCAAAATTCGATCGAGTGCCTTGTTAAACTTGATTTATTGAGGATAATCCTTAATTACGTCCCATTTTTGCACATCCCAATGTTTCATTATTATTATGAAAAACCATGCGACTCTGTGGCTACCCTATACACGCTAATGTGAATCTCTTCTTTTTCTACAAATATCAACTTTTTTTCTATCTAGTTATCAATTATAATAATGTATTATGCCATTTGCCTTTTATTACGTCTTGTTGTAGGTTTATAAAAACCGTATGTCTATATAGAATTTATTGTTATCAAGTATAAAAATTAATAGTTCCTAATTTATTACTATTGTAATTGCTTTAAAATATAAAACAGATGTAATATTCAGTATAGTACCTGTTAGAGTATTCTCGAGTGTTGTTTTAATAATTACAAGATATTGATATATCATACAACAAAAGTAGGTAACTTCATAACTAACAAATATGTAATATGGGCTTTATTAATAAGTAGGGCGTGAATAAAAATTTAAAAAATCAGAATTTTAAGAAACATACAAAGGTATACTAAACTAAACACAAAAATGTGGACAAGCACATTTATGTCGGATATGATTATGAAACTGTTTACTCGGGACATTACTCATAATATCTAACATGTTTTTCAAGTATAAAATGTTTGATTATATTTATCCAAGACATACATCACGATTGTTATCAACATTGATATTACGCATACCTACGTCAGAACGAAATGTTATAAGCACTGGTAGGCGTACCTACCTATCTACTCTAACCCGCAACAGGTATAATATTATAATGGGTAACATTGTCGCTAGGCGAGGTATGTACGTGGTACCTACCGCGCGCTTGGTAACCGAGTCGGGTATATTACGGTTATTGCAGCTATCTCGGGAGCAGATACAAAAGTTGCATATAAATGTTTGTAATTATTTCCACTGTCGTCGCAGGCTTTTCCGGACAATTACTGCAATTCACAGACGTGGGCGATTTCGTATTAGAATGGGCGCCTCCGCCGCTGAAAACAACGAAGCCCACTTGATAACAATGTACATTAATATTATGTATATATATATATATATAATATAGCATTTCGTTATTAACTAAAAGCCGACGACTTAAAAGATTTCGGATGGATTATTATAATATCGCGCAGTCTTGTCTGCCTAACCGTTTATTATTACTATTATTATTTTTATTATCGTCGTCGTCATCGGTGCTCGAGAGAGAAATAAAAGAGTAGGGATTTAAAAAAAAAAAAACAAAAACGATCGTTTGCACAGATATTATATTATTTTCGATTCGTAGGTCGCGTAGGTATTACTGTATCCGCCGCCGAGGGCTCTTAACCAAATCTCCCTCCCCCCCCCCATAATTTTCCCACCCGAGGTATAACTCACATCACGTCTTGTATACACATATATTATTGGTAAAGCAGATAACGATTTGGCAATAACAACTGCACACTTGACACTATAAAATAATTTCTTTTGTCCGGTTCGCAACACGCAGAAAAACGCGTATTGTGTCGATTCTTTAACGATTTTAACTACCACTCGTGTGCCCTTCATTGATATCGTAAGTCGCGGCGGATCGATGGACCTACGAGTGGGTGCATGTTGTACGAGCGGGGGTCCTAAACATTTTGCAACGGACGAGAAGTGTCGCCAATACAAATGGTTATGTATTTTTATAAAGTTCAATAACTGTTGAAAAAGTTGTGCCGTTCGAGTGTCGCACTTACATTTATTTTTTTAAACGTTTGATCTTTTGGTTGAAATTTCTATTACTAATTGCATGCCGCCGATGTAAAACCACAGCCGTGTTCGGGTTGAGTTTTAATTTTTCGAACGACAACCCAAACATTATAAACGTCCTATTCCGGAGAAGAATATTTTTCGCAGTACCTACGTTGACACATATATGTATAACTCGAACTTTGAACTAGTAGTTTTAATTAGTTATAAGTATTTAAAGTTTAAATGGGGCGAGTATAGTAGACAAACATTTTGAGGAGTACTCATGTGTCACTCTACTCTGATCCTGTTAACTAGAAAAGAATATTGAGCTTCCTTCTAATTAACTATTAGTTCGAAATTCGATTTTTATGTGTCGAAATACAAACAAATATACAGTCGTTTGGAATACGAAATTAAAAATACTTAGTCAATCAAAAAGCATAACACGATGTTATTTTTTAAAAAGTTTTTGTACGGCTGAGACAATCATTGATGATTAATTGTATTGACAAGACACCTAACCATAATTTGGAAATAACAATAAGTCACATCTACTATCGCCGTTCTGTATTTATTAATAAGTACACAAAGGTTTTATGGGTTTTTTTACATACATTTCGTAAATGCTAAAAACGTGTAACCTACACATAGTTTATAATTAGCCTGTCAACGTTTTGACTTCCAAATTTGGCTAATTTGTACTTGAAAAATTGTGTATTATGTACGTTTGACTTTTATTTAAAAATTTGGTTTTTTGTTTAAAAATTAACTTGATTGCATATTTAGATGTTTTTCATTTATTTTGTAAGCGTGCACTTTACATTTTTTATAAGTGCATAGTTTTAAACCCTATGTATCGTTATGCAAGTTTACTGCACTTGAAGTATTTTAACTTTTGATTCGATGAAAAAAATATAATATTATGTTACGTTATGTATTAGTAGCTGTCCCGGCCAAATATATTTTTTTTATTTTTCATATAAATAAATTTGTAAAAAAATGTATGCATAAAATTATTTCTTCTAATTATAATGGTAATATTTACCAAATAATGACAACCCTATAAATAAACAAAAAAATATTCTTTTTTCGTAATATGAAAAAATCATTTATGAGCTTAATTTTAGTTTTCTAGTGATAATTGAAAAATCTCAAGAAATCTATTGGTAGAATTTTTATTAAAAACAGCCTTTGTAGTCTTTAGTCTATGAACTTCGGGTAAACCAACAAGGGTTACAAAAATAGTCACCAAGTATCATAATTATAAGTAAAAATATCTGAATCCTAAAAACAATTACAATTTAAGCAACCAGTGTCAACCATTTAAAAATATATTTTATTTAAAAAAAATACTAATTTCCACTTTAACCATAATATTATAATACTTAATCACTGGTAACCATTTGTTCACAAACCTTTCAGATTTTCCCAATCTTCCAATATTCCGTGCTACGTTTCCTATTTTTCTTTCCATCATTCGGTCAATCAAAAATGTTTTTTTTTTTTAATGATCCAATTAGTTGCATCCTTTCTCAGAGGTTACCAACGGTGAGCGTTTAATTTGTATTGCTTAGGTAATTATAGTATATTATATATATAATTTTATTGAAAATTCAAACCGTTTAAAAATATTATGAAATCGTTGTTTATTCGTTTTACGCCAAACAAGGGCGTCAAGACTCATCGACTGGGTTATAATATATTATTATTAGTCCGATCATCGACGATAATACAATACCACTGCACAGGTACGGATCCAGAGCAAAGATCTTGAGGGTCGGGGGGGACAATTTTTTGTAAATGGAAAATTAAAATATTGGAATCACTATGTCCACCATGAACTAAGATACTACACTATCTTATGTTTGTGCAACCTACTATGATACTTATAATAATATATTATACATCATCATTCATCAGAAATACATGTGATTTGAAATATAGTAATATCGGGGCGTGTAGAATTATTAAAAAAAAAAATTGGGAAATATATGTCTGGGCCCCTGACCCCCCACCCACCCCTGGAGCTGTTCCTGCCACTGCAGCTAATGATGCTGCTCTGCAGTACATATTATAATATCTTCCTGCAGCTGACCGACTGGCGGTCGTGTATATTAATGTACAGAGATTTCGGTTAAAATTGAATACCTCAAATCGGCTTAAAGCCCCAAAGGGTTTTACCTTTTACGGATATAAAAGTAGACAGGCAGGTAATGAAATTATAATATAACAGACCGTCCCGGATTTGTAGTAATTGAAAATATCAGATACGTACAATATTTTCGTCAGCCGTTGTAACTTTCAGGATGCGTACGACAGATTGTAACACAGTACAACAAAACATAATATATATTACGAACATTTATTTTTATTTTTGTCTGTTATTAATGTTGACAGATTATTATTCAGAAGTCTCGGTGAAGGCGATTTTGTGCGATTTTACTGTTATAAGTCGCAGGACAAATTTATTTTATTTAGATTACGCTGACGATTCTCAGGTACATCCAAACAACTTTATTAACATAAATATAGTGGACTATTAAAATAGTTGGCAAATATAATATTATGGTAAAATAAAATGGCATCATTGCAATATTAATGATTGTTAATTACGAGTAAAAATTATGGTCGCTTATATGAGTAATGTGTCCTGCAACACGGGCGGACATATTTTTCTGAGATCGCTTCTCAGTAGACCGTTGTTTTTTGAAAAAGCCCAGTAAGTATTTCGTTGCCGATCGTCCTTGTGTGCCGTGTCGAATCCCTGTTTTTCGAGACCCCTAGTTGACCAAACCAAAATCGGTAGGTTTGGAGTGTCTTGCAGACTGCAGTAGATCAGTGAATTCGAGGTGATAAACTAAAAACTGATGAAAAAAAATGTGTACTGCATTTAAATTTCCGTGGAATTCTAGAAAAGTGTAGGTTTATGGACTAGAACAGGAGTTCTCGACCGGTATTACCGGCATTACCGCGATGTGCGACGCCAAACAAATTGTGTATTTATGTCGTGTGTTTCCAAAGTACAAATACGAAGACAGCCTCATTCTCAATTTACATAGTCGTTACTTTTTCAAAAATCCATTTACTGTTTTAGGTGTGTCTCCGTTTTTTATTGAACTAAATTATTAGAAAGTCGTCGTAAAAAAAAGGTTGTGAAACACTGGATTATAGATGCATGTATAATTTATTATTCATTTTAATCGTATTAAATTATAAACTATTAATGCATAAGTTGTTGATTTTGTTTAAGCTATCTTAAGTCATATATTTATAAGCTAGTGGATATTATGATTATGGAAAAAAATTGTGATTTTTTCCATATCACACGAGTTTTTTTTTCTTAAGTATATTCACGATTTCGACCGCATATCGAATGACATATTTTGATAATATTTAGTCTGATCCACTCTCCGGTTCTAGTGTACTACTAGGGTAGGAACTTAGGCTCTAGTGGCCAATTTAAGGGGGTGATCAGGGGAGCCCGCCCCCCACGGGCTGTTAGCTGCAATACCTAACCGAGTCCTCTTTTCTTAAACAATATTTATGCGTGCGCATGCTATGTCTCCTGCTTCAAACTAAATTCTAGTCAACAAGACATTAAATATTCATAAAAATTTTTTTTCGACCGACTCCTAATTTTTCCGCAATTCGAGCACTAAACCACCACCCATGCGTTAGAGCTCCATATCATTATTATGATTTCATAACTGCGTGATGCGCTGTGCGAATATGTACAACAAATGCACGTAAGTGAAAAACACAAACTTCATATGCATTTGACGTGGAGTACAAACCAAAATCTATGTTTCCAACGCCGCTGCCCGATGATGATAATTTTTGGTCAATCGGGTTCCGATAATACCCACTCATAGACCATATGAGCATGACGCTATTAAAAAAAAAAATGTTGGATCGGACTTAAGAATGTACCTGGTACCTATGTATTTTTTGAGAGAAATATCGATCAACCCACTCATCAAAGTATTCGAGAAGTGGTTATAATTGATAGTAAAGTCGAGGATCGACACACGTGTTTTCAGTGAAGATCCATCTCCGTCGCGATAATTATTCATCGTACAAGTACGATTGTTTATCGTTTGACGGTGTGTCGAGAGGTAATTAATTTATAGATAAACACAAATAATTACCGAGTAAGCGTTAATAATATTTCGATTTCGACGCAGTAAATGTTAAACCTTTCCGACCAAACCATTCGCGGCGTACTTGTAATCTGTACATAAGTACTTGCACAACTAACTGTTTACCCGTGCACCAGTTCAGTTGGTAATTTATTATTAAATTGTGCTCGTTTATCAGACGACCCGAAATGGCTGATTCCGATGAGCTTCTCCATTATATTTGTACGACGTGCACGTAGATAGGAAAATATTATAATATCTAGCGACTATATGTGGGAAATTTGATTGCCGATTTCGAGAGCTCTTCTCCCACTCTGAATAGTGAAGTAAAAAAGTAAATAAATCTACTTATTGTATTTATAACTAATATCATATTTTATCATACAGGGCGATTCATCAGGCACGCTCACCCCGATTTTTTCTTTTAAATAATGCACAAATATTTACTAGTTATTTGTTCAAAATTCTGATCTTTGGAATAATTGTCAAATACTTTCAAAGACTACATTTTAAAATGGTTGAGATTTTTTCGACTACTCAAAGAGTATTCTGGTTACAACCATCTATATTTTTTTTTAAACTTTGACGTCAAAAATTCAAAATTATTCCTAATTATTATAGTTTTTCAGTTTTCAAAAAGATTGTACTACGGATAATTAGTCTTAAAACATGTGTTGTTTTACAAAATTTAAAATAAATGTAATACATTAACTCTTGGGCCATTTATACAAATGATAATATTTTATTAATTACTACAATTTTCAAATCACCGTTGTCCCTATTCTTCCTGTCCCACTATAATGAACCTGTAATTATCTTTGATACGCAGAGTTAAGCATGTAACCCGACAACTACTCTTACGAATGTTTGTTCCGACACGAAAAATATGTCATAAAAATTAATAATTATGTACTGTTGAGACGGGGGTTTTCTTATTTGAAAAACAAAAATCTAGATCCCTACAGGACGCACCTTGAGTAGTAATTTGGGAGTAAGTCACCGTAATCCATAACATTGTGTTAAATTTGAAGAAAATGACAATAGATTATCGCGACGAAATACGAATTTGAGCGAAGTCAGCTGTTAGCATATATCGCCAAAAGTATTTTTCTCGACATGTTTTTTGATATCACTGTTTGAATAATATATTTTACGATTACCCATTATTGTTGTAAGCTGATTTAATTTTTGCCTAAGACATAATATAATGAAATTTGATTGTTTATTAATATTTAATTATTATTGTTTAGTTTAATACATCAATACTACAATATATCTACGATTTGTTTTGAGGCATAAAATCGATAGTTCAGAAAATCTCATTTGTTCAATGTTCTTTTGTCCTATTCAATAAAAATAACTTTATAGTTCCTCGTCTTTTTTTTTTTACCAAGAACTCTTTTAATAGCTAACATTATTACCCATCACATAGACTTCTTTTTTATGTCATGAGATTCTTTAGAACAAAGTGTATATTTAGCTTTAAATCTACAAGTAACTATTGATTACTCTTGAGTTTATACAATTTTACATTGTCAGCTAATTTTGCTTCCTTGTTTAATATTTTTTGTCATTTTGATTATTTATTATTATTATTATTATTATTCCTGTACGTATAATTTCACTGTTCTTATTACTTTTTTTAAGTGTTATTTTCATACTCGTTTACAGTAAATAAATAATGTATAATTATTATGATTATTATTATTATTATTATCTTTTGACTTAATACCACCTCATCATACAACGGTTAATAAATTCATGGTATAAATGGACAATAGCTTAAAATAAATCTTAATGTTTTGAACAGTCATTGTGTATGCAAACATAACTATATGTACCTACTAATTTTAAAGTTTCCCGGAAAACATATTCGAATTACAACAAAATAATTAAAATTGTTGTTCTTTGTTTAAATATTGCCTACCTAATTGTGTCCGAATTTAAACTTAAATACCTATGAAAAAAATCGTGTCCATGTATCTTCAATATTTTTAAAGAGTTTTCCAAACAGTTTATGTGCATCATTTTATTCAATTTTGAAGAATTTTTATCAAACGAAAAAAATGTTATCGACATTTATGGAAAAATTTCAAATCTCAAATGTCTCTAAATAGCTCAAAAATAGACAACACATTTTAAAATATACTTTCTATAGAGAAAGCTAGTTGAAAATGTTGGCGAAAATGTCAAGTACTAATGGTTATTCGTTTTTGAATTAAAACAAAAAATAAAAACTGATTTTCGTTTTTCTCCAAATTGTTCTCCTCTATTATTAATACAATTACTGAGAAATACAATTACTAATACTGAGAATTTCCTTATTTTTCCCTCCCACGAATACCTACTAGATTTGCCTTATCCCTGCCGTAAAATACATTGAAAGCAATGTTTCTCCAGACTCCTGATGTAATATCTGCAGTGTAAAATCAATGAATGCATCGCTTCGCCGAGAATTCAAAAATAAAATAAAAAAACGATTTTATGATAACCCGAAATTACTCACAAATGTGTTTTTTTCGGCACAGAGTTCTTTTTTTTAACAACAATTTTTTATATCGATCGCAAATTTGTTATTTCATTTACACGTGGAACATTTCTAGTTTTACCTACTGCGCCATCACTAAATATCTTGAACGAAATGCGTCAAAATTGTCTTGACAACATGTTATATTAATGTAACGGAATATGCAAGCTTGTCGATGTTTATTTTGTACATATCTACCAAGTATGTGGAATGTCTAAACCCGAGCAAACAAAAAGTTACGAATTTCCGACAGATGTTCCCACATGTATATTATAATATCTTACAGGTAGGTACTGCACACTTGGACAAATATGTACATTTTAAATATAATTGTCAGCATATTTGAGTGCATATGCATTTTGCACGAGCATTTTGCTCGATACATCAGAAACGACGATGTGTTACCATAGCGGATGTAACCGTTGTGTGATGTTATTATTTGTGTAACTTTATAACATTTTGAACAACTCCAAACAGTGTCCGCGGGGAGAGGAGGGGAGTGACCGGCTGGCGTCATATTATGATACAGCTAGTATATGTACATTAAGTTATGAACTAAAAATCTTTAAACGGTTAGGTGTATATTATATTTTATTTCTTTTGCGACTTTCAAAAATGATAATTTTTGACAATTTTTTTTAAATTTATTTAAATTAAAAAAAAAAAAATTTTAATTCTTCCGATTCTTCTAATTTAATTGGATTTGTTAATTAATGGAAAATAAAATAGATTTTAAATGTAACAATGATGATGAAAAGTTGAAAAATTGATGAGTCTTGACAAACACACACTTTCAACAAAATATGTTCGGCATAGGTTCGGTTTTATAAAAAAAGTTAAATTGACCATAACTAAAAACAAATCAAAACGTTGGATTCTACCATATCTAAAGCGTGGTTTTTCATAATTTAATGCATACTATCATGATATGACGCCGACCCCATCACTTCCCCGAGAGACACATTATATATATTATATTGATAACGAAATTAACGAGATAACGGAACACGCGTAATAATATTATAATTAATAATAATTACGCTCCTAAACGTTACTACAGCACCTAACCTCTATCTGTATACGGTTAGATAATAATATTATCATATTTTATTATGATCTTGATATTTTTGAATTCGAAAACCGCACACTTTAGATAAAATACAGTACAAGACCGCCATTACTTTTAGTAGGTCGAAAACGCACACTTTTTTTTGGAGTTGCTGTTCCCTCCAAAAACTAAGCATTTTATAATTATTTAAAAATGTACACAGTCTCAAATGTAAAATATATTATTATTTACTTATAAAATGTTTAATGTATTACTTATAATTCATATATATATATATATATGCATTGCATTTATTTGTAAAAATTAAAAATAATAATTTCTTAGCAACCGAAACCTAAAATAAACCTCAACATCAGTATGTTAAACTTATTTAACCTAACTTTCTAGGTCCCTATATTGGTACACCAAATCTGGGTAAGCACAATAACTCTACCCCTCCCCCCAACAAAAATTCTGGCTACGCCGCTGACCTAACATATTAATAGTGTAAAGTCCAAGTCTAATATTATTAAATACAAGGAAGAGAATGCCCCGAAAATGTTGTAGGAGTTATGATGCACCGCATTGTTAAATAGGTCGAAAACTGCTACCCATATTAATTTATAGGAACTTAGCAACATGAAAACCAACTTTCGAAGAAGTCTGCAAAAGTATAAATAAATGTTAAATAATATAATTATTAAAATAACTTTAAAATATTTAAATAATTAAACCCTATGAACAATAGCTCACCAAAAAATTATTTTTGACAAAGAGGAAATCTACTTATTCGGGGATAACATTTTCTCAAACCTGTTTACAATTATTAATTAACAGTTTGTCGGATGTGATCGGACAGAGTGAAGGGGGGCTATATGTGAACTAGCAGTCCCCCCCCCCTCAAATATATTTTTGACTTAACCTGCAAGGGGGCATTTAGGAACCATACAATCGTTTGCAATACATTTGAAAACGTTTGCGGAGACTATCGGAGGGCCAATGCCTTACGTCTCGTAAAAAAACGGCGGCATCGCAGTCGGTCGGTTTTATCGCGAACGGCAGTAAACTAAAATAAACAAACAATACGAACGAAAGGTTCGGGGTTAGGTAGTATACCTCGGGGTGTAATATAATTTAATATAGTTTGGTAGCGAAAGTTTAGAAATAACGGGGGGAAATACCGACTTTATTCTAGGTAAAAAAAAAAAAAAAAGCTAAAAAACTAAAAAGCCGAAAAGCTAAAAAACAAAAACAACGAAAAAGTGCGCGGAGGCTATCAAAATTTAGTTAGAAACTTTTATTTTCACATTCAAAGGTACACACAATATATACGACTCGACGCCCCGCTGAACCCGTTATAAGTTTTGCCACGGTCGTAGGTCGTAATGCGAGGCAATATAATTTCTCGCCGGTATTGCTTTTCTCATTTTTCGTCCAACAGACCCGCTGCGTAATGCCCACCCCTAAGTAGTATCGTGTTATATTATGTTATTATCGCGATAACTACAAAATATGACTGCGAAAACTATATGCAGTTAACGTCCGTCGTTCGAAATGGCCATAAAAATAGAGTCTGTCGAGGTCGTGTACACAAGTGCTGCGAGGCGGTGGCTGGAAGTTCAACTCTCCCCCCCCCCCCCAATTACAATACGAAAAGTACATAAAATGCTTTAAATATTTACGACGATTTAAAACTACTGACTTGTTACATTTAAGTGTTTTTCGCCACTCAACCATAATATTTAAATTCTTCTTGTCCACAGCAAATTTTTCAAATTTGTAGTGCTAAAAATAACCTTTTTTTATTTTCCTGCTTTCAGTGACAAAATGCAATGTCATGAATTACGAGTAGTGCTATGTAAATTTAAAAAAAAAAATTAGCAAACTGATGAGATATTTAAAAAAAAAAAATATTACCTACCCGTAAGTGTTTGTAAATTTGTTTGGTGTGATTTTTCGTCGTTGTGCACTTGAAGCGCATTAAAACTATTTTAAGTTATGAAATTGTAAATAAATAACACAGTACTTGGCAATTGCAATCGTCCGTTAACCCGCGGTTCCGTGGATCAAATTTCGATAAAAAATTTATTTTCGAATATAATGAATCACCGCTAAAAAGTAGAACGAAAAATCGTCAAAAAATAGCCAATGCTTTAAAGTGGAATAATCGTCTGGAATCAATTTTCAAAATCTCGTTTCCTGCAATTTCCGACCAAACAGCCTATCAGTTTGTTCCGATTCGGCGGGTACAATAATTATAATTCTTCTTATTCTTTCGATGACGTTTGTTCTGCAATTTTAAAGTTCAATTTTAACAATACGACGATCAACCAGTAATGACATTTATTTTAGACTGTTTTGTGTGTCTATATTAATTGTCGTTGTTTAGTATATTGTCACATTAATTTTTAACGGACTTACAATTTAATTTTTCGGAAGACGACAACTTTACTAAGTCTATGAAATCGTACTTGCATTGTGGTCTTATTATTTATTATTAAAAATTCAATTTCAAAAGTGATAATCGATATATTTAGTGATATATTTCAATGAGTGAAAGCGACGATCAACCGTATGACTCGAATGACGGATTTAAGAAGCTTTTGGCACATTGACAGTTTTCTTTTTTTTAAATAAAATATAATAATACCTAAATATAATTGTTTTAACTTCGCGGGCCACGGATTCTCCATCTCTGGTATGGTGCATACCATTATCGGTATTGGTGGTATTATTTATTCGGTGTCCGTGTGCGCACACGCGGTTGACTATAGGACAATATTGCGTAGATTATTGCAAAAACATAAAATAATAATAAAAATCGAACGCATCATAATAATATGTCGCTGGTAATCGAGTAGGCACATGTTATAGGATTTATTTCAGACTTTTGAGCATCGCGTGGTGTTACGTTTATACCAAGGTACATTTTTAACATACTTACAATAATTTAATTTTCCGAAAGACGTTAGCTTTTACGAAAACGTACTTACATTGTGTTCATATACTATTTGTTGTTAAAAAAAAAAAAAAAAACTTTAATATTTAAATTTTTTATTGCTGCGATTGTTGTGTTTTTCCTTAAATACCGATTCCGACAAAAGAGTGCAGGAGAAAAGATAGTGTAATATTTGCTCGTCATTAAAAAAAAAAAAAAACAGTGTACCCGTCAGTCCGATATTGTTATATCAATCAACACGTCCTGCTGAGTTTTTTAATTAAAATACTTTATTATTATTATTTTTTTTTATCTAGACCATATTATTATAACGACCTACTTTTAGTTCACTTTCAGTCTTCCGGTAAAATATGTCCGGTATGATATGCGCCTAAATCGATGTACGGCGGAACAAGGTCGTTTCCAGCCTCCCGCCACCCCACGACATTTTAAAAAGTCGAACAAGAGTTTTTTTATGTTTTGAAAGCGAAAAATATGATAAGTGTTCGGTATCGATTTAAAAAAAATGTCCCCGACATTTGTTTCCAGTTACTGCTTTGAGAAGCGAGTGATCTCCGCCAATGTCCAGTAATTATATCGTTATTTGCTTAAAACATTACTTTTGAGTATAAGAAAAAACCATTTTTGGCAGTTTTGATGTTTGAATACTTTTAGAATATTTTTGTCCTATTTTGAAGAATGTCTATTTTTATATTTTGTATGACGCATTTGTAGTCACGCATTTCATTTTTTCTCATTAAATGTTTGAGATAATCATGTCGGTTTCGAAGTACTAATTAATTATATTTTTTTGTGCGTTTTTTAATGTCTCACGCAGGGAAGTTAAAATTATGTATGCGATTTCCAATAACGAAGAGCTGCCACAGATATTATACTTACTGTTAATTCGCAAACGGATTACCCGTCCACGGAATGAAATACGTAGATTAGTCAGCGGGGAAACCAGATTTTTTTTCAAGAGGGGGGGGGGGGTCGAAGAAAAATACCACAACACCATATTATTAATGTCGAAATTATATGGGAAAATGTATTATGAATTGCAAAAATCAATCTGTTTTTCTGTACCTCATGTATTTGTTACTATATAAACTTGCATTGATGCGTATGCGCGATGCACCGTGGCAAGTGCGTCTTGATTTCTATACTTACAGAACACCATGATACTCTCTTTTTTTCATTTTAAGTGCCACTGGTAAAAACGATAATTTTTAATACCGAGGTATTTAACCCCATACCGCCAAATTGTATAACTTTATAAATTTAAATTAAATATTGTCGATAAATACATACATTTTATACATTGATTGATAATAACCGCCGAAAAACATAATATTTCAAGCAGATACCGATCGCATTATTACATATTTTTATTTTAAAGTATTCTTACTGCGCACAATGTATATACGTATATATATATATATTTTTTTTTTTTAATTTAAAATTTAAATCTAAAAAACGCGTCGTTGTTATTGAACAGAGTTTGTGATATTACATCGATCGCCTTTAAACGTCGCCTGTGTTGGAGGTATTGAGTTATACAAATATAAACAAAATTATGATTGAAAATAAACATAACATTTATACAATTAATTATGTGCGTTATAGTGAAATAAATAAAATGAAACAAGACAGCATTTTCAATATTATAATATTAGTACGTAGGTAGAGGTACTTAGAAAATATAATAAAATTATAATAATCTCTCATTTATAATAAATTAAAATAAAACCTTTCCTAAATTTGTATACGACCGTTATTCATCCTCCATTTTTTTTACATACTCGGGCGACACGACAAGTTATATACGTCACCTGATGTATAAACTTTCCTTAATTTCAATTCCGCCGGATCAATTAACAAAATATTGCCACTTACATTTAGAATACATATTAATGTAAATTTTGATTGAAGGAAGATAATAATTATAAAAGTCATTAAAACTTTTAGATTACCTCTATCCATTTTTGAAATAATGACGTTCTCCGCCATCTTCAATGTTTTTTTCTTTAAAAGTTCACACTTCGCACTATTAGTAATCTCGAACTCAACTTTGGCCTGTTCACTATTTGGAAGCTTTTTTTGCACTAACATATTTTCACGTTCGCGAGTCCCGCTCAAGGGAGCCTTTTACGTGCGTTTTGTCATCAGTAACTTCAAAAATAATATTTTGGTGGTTTTTATGTTGTCGGATAGAAATGAAAAATAGAACACGTATCGCGAAAGAACCGTTAGAAGAGTCTTGTTCGTAAATATATCAAGAAAAGACGAAATATTTTAACGATTCACGAACCACGAGTCATAGTGTATATTATTGTTACCTTTAGCTTTCTACATTTAATTCGTTTTAGATGTTCTTTTCGATTTAAATCTTTTGTGTGAAATATAATTTTTAAATAGTTATGATAAGTATATTATGTAAGATTGCAGTGTCTTTTATTTTTAATTTCATGCTTGTTTGCTGTTTACAGCGTCGTGTGTGTCTTAGATGAATTATTTCCTTCTGGCTCAAACTAATTACTCTCCTTATTAATAAAAGAAATCATCATTTGAAAAACGAATTTTTTACACAGATTTAAACTATAATAACGCCGTTTGAAGGCGGAGGCCTACGTGGTGCTATTATTTTCAACACAGTGAGAATACACAATCGATTTTACGAGTACTTGCTTCGGAAATAGTAGCAATAATAATAATTATCATTCATTGATTGGAAGGGAAAATGCCGATCGGAAACTATTGTGTTGGCTTTGTATTATTTTATTTTATTATCGACGTTTCCTCTGCTTTGATTCACCCGTAATAGATTATGCGTTATACAAACGAAATTATACTATAAACGTTAACTATAAATCGCTTTAATAGTTTTTGCATACTTGCTAAAAATCACATTATTATGATAATTCCGAGATAGGTTGCACCTAAGCCCACCCAGCGTATATTCAATATGAAAATCTCGCGGATAAATGTTTACAATCATCGAACACACATCGTATTATTATGCTTTATATTTTTTTCACGATAAGGATGTATCACTCATTCTCCTCTTTGGGTATATCAGTATACTAAAAGCATGAAAAATCCAAGTTGAGCCTTCCTCCTGTGTAACAAAATATCATCAATAACCCCACCAGAAAGAAATCCTATTTTCGCCACTGGTCGTAATATAGGTGTTTATGTACAAACTTCGAGTGTATAGGCGTTAAGTTTTCTAGGAAAAAATAATACTAATTAAATGCAAGTAACAATATTATGGTTTCATCTCAAAATGTAAATTTGAGTATAGGTATTTGTGTCTTTAGTAAACTTGTAAGCGCAATGAAAGTAAGATTTGCATTGTGCAACCGTTTCCATTTTATCGCACAGTGTACACAAACTACTTGTTGTACGTTATACCTACGGACATTTATCGGTTAAAATGAAAATCTAAAGGGTATTTCAAAAAAAAAAAAAACCAAAATCGATGTAATGTATTGTTAAAATTGAAAATAAAAAACACATCTTATCAAACTTGGTCACAAGATATTATTATGTCTCATAATTAGTATACTCTACACTTAAGTTTCACCTTTCAGGGCAAAGTCTATCGATATATATATGAAGTAAAATCAAATGTGGAAAACTACAAACTGTAAGCTTATCAAAGTTCTAACCGAGCAGTTAACGTGTAGTCGTATTAACGCTCACAGTACTGCGGTGTCCTGTCCAATTTACCTGCCTAAACCGTGGGTACCCCGCGGGGAGTGGGTGGGCTATGTGGATGTAATAATAAAATACGTGATTTATATACATATATATATATATAGAATAATATTACTGTGAGCGGTGTTTGAAAAGTTCATTTAAAATACTGAACGCGTTCATTGGGTGGTTGATTCAATTATTTATTTGAAAATTAATAACTTTATCAACAGAAATGAAACACCTCAGTGTACCACTCTAGTCCATTGCCAATACGATTATGAAAAACAGCATATATTATGATGAAAAAGCATCGTTCGAATGTTTTTTTAATTTTAAATGTGTACGTACAGGTACAAAACGACACGGCACAGTTCAATATAGATTAAAATAAATTTAGTTTGAACAGTCAGGTGTAAAATGTTTTCAAAAGATATAAGACTTCCGTTCACACTCTGTTAATAATATGAACACGGTATTAATCGAGACGAAAAAGATCCGTCTAGCTCATCGCGCTGTTCGAAAGGAACATAATATTCGGGTAATTATTATTGGCGTTTTCGGCGGGGAGGACATCGCACGTGCCCTGGACGTATTTTTTTTTTTTTTTAGATTTATAGTTTGCAACGACTTGACACGAGTTTTGTGTTTACAGGGGAGCTTTTTCCGAAGTCCGATTGGCCGTGAGCAAGGAACGTCCCAGCGAAATGTACGCCGTGAAGATTATCGACAAAAAAGCGTTGAAGGGCAAAGAGGACTCGCTGGACAACGAAATCAAAGTATTGCGAAGGTAAGGAACAATAACAATATATGCGGACGAACGGACGTACACTGTGTGTTCCGGTTTACGATAATAATATTATAATATATGTTATGGCGTGCGTCGCGTGTAATATGCGCAGAGTTCCGCCGCACTCGTTTTTTAACACATTATCATATATTATATTTCTTTTTTATATCCGGCACGCGTCGCGGGAAAACGGACGCGACATAATATTATGTTATCCATCGCGAGCACCTTCCCATACAAATATTGTTCATTTCGTTTTAACAATATAATATCCGTATTACGTAGGCAGCGTTATATTAATGCGACGTGAAGCGGGGCGTCAATATATTATATAATATATAATAGTCACACTTACCATAAAATATTCGTCGCAGGGCGGCAAAAGGGTCGCTTCACGAAATCGGATATCTGAATATTTTTTTACGCTCTCCGTCGTACCTGTACACGTTTTATTTTCGGGCAGGTGTATTATTATATGGTCGATTAACAGCGACGACGTCAAACGCGCTGACGGTTCTAAATTATAATATTTTACCCAATATTATTTTTTTTTACACTTTTCCACGAGCCGATGTATTCGACTTATTCTGAACGTACAGGCACGTGTAATATCGTTATTCCCGTCGGACTATGATAATATTATATTTCCGGAGAAGACAAACGTCCGTTATGATAACACTATTGCTCCGACCTTGTTTTATGCGTTTTAATATTCCAGTATAGCTAAAGACGTTACAATAGATCGGATAAAATGATAATTACACAGGGCGATTCGATCGCCCCGATCATGGTCGTCACCCCCCTTTGTCTATCAGCAAAAATATTATTTTGATGGTCCTTGTTCGAATATTGATTTTCGGGATTTTCAAGTGTACTTGGAACACTTAAAAATACTTTTTTTTAGTAAAATGACTAAATGGGGCTTTTAAAATAATTATAGCCTCCGGTATGCGGAGGAAAAAAGTTGGTTTTCATTTGAAACAAAACAAATATATTTGTATTACTTCCATACACTCCTTAAATGATATGTGATGAAATCTAAATAATTATCAACATGATCCAAAACTAAATATGGATTCTAAAATGTCCAAAAATTAACATTTTAATTAATAAAGCAGGAAAAAATTCGGTTGGCCATTTTTATGGACGACTTTTTAGATGTCCTTTGTATATTCATTTTTAATACCAGTTACTCAGACACTACTCCTCGTTCGAATATAGAATATTATCAAGAAAACAATTATCTCGCCAATATCATGAACAAAAAAAGTTTGTTTTCATTTAGAAAAAAAATGAATTTGTATCGTCACTCCTTAAACGGTATGATAAAATCGAAATGATTAAAAACATAGTCTTAACATATAATATGGGTGGTTTCAGGGAAAAATGAGGGTGAGCATGCTTTGTGAGTCATCCCTTGTATGGGCATTATAATATACATAATATAATAAATAATAATGTTGTGTCGAACTAAGTACCGTACATGATTACTTATACATTATAATATACTGAAAACTGGACGGTTGGGAAAAAAATTCAATCAATTTTTTATTTTTTTTTGACTTTGCGTTTAACGACGGATATCATCAAAACGCGACATACCTACGTGTTAAAAAAAAAAAAATTTATAATAATAACAATAATTGGACAACTGATTACGAAGCTATAATATATTATACGGGTTCGCTTTTTCGTCGTAATAATAATAGCTAGGTACCTACGTTATACTAACGAATTCGATATTTATAATAAATACATAATATTTTATATTCATAGAAATCATCGTTTAAAAAGCTTTTGAACCGGGAGTGATTAGAAATTGATCGGATAAACCGTTGTATTAAACAATTTTACAACGTCAGTGCTCCGTTTGTTTTTCTCTCGAGTGAACACAGATACAAAAAGCATTCTTCTTTTTTTTTTCTGTTGGATGTGGCCGAAATTTTCCATCCTCATCCTATCATCTCTCAAAAGAATTTCGGAGCTTAAGTCGCAGACCACTAACTCAAATTGTCAGATTGGATTTTCGT
This sequence comes from Myzus persicae, assembly GCF_001856785.1. Classification (NCBI taxonomy): domain Eukaryota; kingdom Metazoa; phylum Arthropoda; class Insecta; order Hemiptera; family Aphididae; genus Myzus; species Myzus persicae. The sequence continues at coordinate 276,477 of NW_019103945.1, forward strand.
CGCAATAATAATAGGCACCTTATGCTAATAAATACGATATTCACAGTAAATGTTTAGTATTATGTATTCGATACATCATCGTTTAAAAAGTTCTGAACCAAAAGTTATTAATAGCAATCGATCGGACAAATAGTCATTGACAAATAAGATCCAAGCAAAATATTAATTTTTTTATGTTTTTGAATAATCCTAGAGTAAAATCACATTGTTCAAAATTAAAGAGGAAAAGATTTTTGAGGGTATACGACATATGATCAGTTTGCTTAAGAAGCATTGCAAAACAATTTAATTATTAAATTTATAGTCGTTTTTGTTGTAATGCATATAAATTGAATATTACAGTCCGATAATGAAAAATAAATCACATTCACTATATTTTGTTCTATAATTGTTAAGAGTTCACTGATCGGTTGAATAATTAATTGTACGTAATGCAATTGAATAGATTATTGCGGTACGTTGAAAAATGGTTTCCAATATTAAATTATATAAAAACTAAATTACTAAGTTCAGTAGTATTTTTTAGCCGAATAAAACAGAGTTAATTAACTTTTAAAATAATTTTTTTTATTCTCTTTTTGAACACTCATTGCGAAGTATATATGAAGATGAATACAATTTTTAAAAAAACGGAACAATGAAAACTTTTTTTAAAATTAATTGAAGTTTTTCGAGGTAGACTTACAAACTTCAACCGAACGTGACTTTTGGAGAATCGGATTGTTTCTGGTAGATGTGGTCGAAATATTGCCCCCCCCCTCCCCCACTTCTTAAACAACTTTCGGAGCTTACGTCGCATTTTTAAATAAGATATAAGAGCGAGACTGAATAAAAATTAACAGATCGTCGAAAAAGAGAGAAGATAGATCGAGTGCAATATTTGGCGATCAAATGTCTCTCATTTCATTGTCGTCAGCACTGCAAATATTCAATACAATAAATTTTGAAACCCCTTCATAACGTACCCTCTATAACGGGGGAGGAAAACCTATTGCAAAACTTTTGTAAATTTTAATGGCACCCATATTCTTCCCTATAATCTAGATTAAAGAGGGATCCAATGTGTTCTATCTTAATAACATTTTAGTCATCACTTCTGAAAAAACGATGTATATTATGATTTATGATCTACTCCCGATTACCTTGAAATATTTGAACAAGTATTAACACTTATTCTTATGTATTATATTTTACTTAACGATTTAAAAAAAATTGTAGGCAAAAAAAATGTATCACGAAAGTTTTCTATGCGAGTATAGTACGTATAGTTGATTGAAAAATAATAGATTATGTGAAAATAAAAATATTGTTGACATTTTATGTTTTTACTTTGGCACATTAAAATTAAAAACCGTCACGAAAAAGTGTCCACGAAAAGCGTTACCTACTATATTCAAACAAAGTGGGTCGTGTAGGAAACTGGGATTCGTTATGTTTTTGCTTTGGCACATTTTTGCGTTGGTTACGTTACATAAAGCGTTACGAAACCGCTACGAAAAAAATTGCCGTGGAAACAAAAAATAAAACGAATCGCGGACTGAAAATAAAAAATTTATAATATGAAATAATAATAAAATAAAAAAAAATTGTATACCAATAGCATACAGTCGTGTCTTCATTTTTTATCGATTACCTACCCCCTATAATTAATATTATCTAGTTATGTGCTACATATGATGGCAAGGCCAGCAAAGACGGATAAAACGTGGTACTTCATTGCGGACTCGTATGCAATATGTTTTTTTTATTGAAAATGTTATCGAAAACTTCTGAATAGTGACAACTGAATTCATCAATACAACACAAAAATCTGTTTTATCCTCAAATGTGTTGATTTTGGATCATAAATTATTATCATAGGACGTATTGATTTTCAGACATGTGTCCATCATAGTGTCAAACAAACGAATATCACATTAAACGTTTATTATGTTTTTTTTTAAACACTTTCGTAGGTAGGTATATAACTATTACAGACTTGCGGATCATCGTTCTTCGGACAATTTTGAGAAACATCCGTCTCTAGGGGTGGATCCGCGGGTGAGAAGGGATGAGCCACTGGCGCGGCATTTAGCGCGTTAGTTTCGGTAAAATACATAATATTATAATAACATACCTATGTGTAGTCGAATTACGGTAAAGCCACTCCACGTACTGCGCTTGTTCATTGATCAAAGTGGATTAATATACGAGTTAAGTTGTCGGTTAATTCGTATAATATTTGGACGCAGATAATAATAATATAATATTATATTATGTACCCACACGAACTATATTTCCGATCGAAATACGATTTTAATTGGAGGACTTTGTCGACGTTCGTGCCAGACCGGGTATTAGCTCGCAGCCAATGGGCTTCGGCGATGATAGTTAAAGCAGATTACTCGCTACGGAGCACTAAGCGTTGCACATTATACACGTATACGATGTAATAATATTTCACAAATTCGTTTCGAAAGGTCTTAAGACTGCGAACGAATTAATTATTGTGTTTAATTGAAACGAGATCGCCGTGCGCACGATACCCCGTATAATATTATTATGATATTGTGTACGGAGACGGGCGTCATCGTCACCGCCTTCGGCCAAAATATGCCCTCCCCTTTTCGGCCAGCGCCAACAGTTCCCCTCTTCGGCCGACACTTACAGTTCCCTTTTCGGCGTAAAACAACTGAACGCGGACATTTTTAGGTATAATTAAATATCACGGTTGCGTCAAAAAACGTGATTTTTTTTATATAAAAATTACCACTGACAACTGTGGGGAAAAAAAATAGTTTCGTCATATTATTACGTTTGTCGAATACACATTAATATAGCCTTATAATATTTGTATAATAGTAATTATGATAGTGAAATATGTATTCGTGAATACGCTGTGAAATTGAGATTTTATTTTGAAGAGCGAAGACTGTAGGAATAGTAAAATGCGTCAAACAATAATTAATTTTGATTCGACAAATGTAATATAATATGACGTTATAACATTATGTTGCCAATTATTTTGTTTTATTATTCAAAAAAATATTAATACACTGACACGCTGTTGTATTAAATAATTGTACGAAAAAATCACATTTTTGGATACAATCAGATTTAATAAAAATATAAAAATGGTTAAATTCAGTTGTTGAAATCATAATTTTTAAAGAAAACTGCACTGGCCGAAAAGGTGGCAGCCCATACCGGACTATACTGAACATGGTGATATGTGGTCGATGTCTTCTACCTGCGAACAATATGAAACTTGCCAGGGTATTAAGATATCACAAAGAAAAAGTTGGACAACTCGCCAATTATTGATAGTGACATATACGTACGTAGTAGAGATAATTGGATTGGTAGATAATTTTTGAATATTTTTTTGCACTTGCTCCACTAGCTACAAACTTGTTTCGTTCTTCGTACTAATTCAAAATATTTAAAAAATTTCATTTTTTTTATTTTAATGTTTTTAAGTACCTATTAAGCATCCCCTGACTCCCCCTAATCGAGCAGTGGTATTTGACAGGGAGTAATAAAATAATAAATTTCACTATTCAATCAAAACTGTGAACGACTATTGTTTTGTTTGTTGGGAAAAAACAGTCGACATATGAACGAAAAAAAAAACGCTTCTTTTTGATGGAACGAAAATATAAAATACGACGTACTTCATTATTCGAGCGTGCAACATTTTTGAACAAAACGAACGAATTTCCCCTGAATAATATTATAATATAATATGTAAAGTGAGACAAACAGAAATTCTTTTTTTACCCATTTTTGATAAACACTGGTGCCGAATAAAGCGGTGTATAGTCGTAGCTCCGTGTGTGGGTCTAAATAATAATGGCACCCACGCAATTTAGCAAAGTGGTCACAGACCTTATTTATTTTAAAAGTGGCGGGAACGGTATAGTCGTTAGACTTAATTGCAAGAATCGGCGCGGTTGGGGGGGGGGGTGAAGTAGGGTGGGTGGTATAGGTACTCGAGGAAAAAACTTCGGTGCTATTTATTTGAAAACCCATACGGAAGAGCCACCACTGCAGCAGAGTATAAACTTAGGACTCGAGTGGGTCGTGACTGGAACTCGTGGACCAAGTCGTGATTGGAAGGGGGGGGTGAAGGGTTCAGAATTATAATAATTAATAGCAATGATGCAATTAATAAAGACACTAAAAATAGAGAAAAACGTATGGAATCAATATAAATAATAAAACAATAAAAAAATAATCATATAGAATGCTCGACAGTTTTTTAACGACCCTTTTTTAACCACCGAGGTTTGAGGATTAAACCATTAAACGCATAAAAAATAAACAAATATGACTATACTTTTTACGCAATTATCATACATAAAAATATTTGTCCAATGCATTTTATCCATTACGAAAAACCTATTGCCTGTGAGCTAATATCTTTACTTGCTAAACATTTAGTTTCAAATAATTTGATTGCACCGATTTAGGCGTCTAAACTTGCACTGAAATACTTTAACGTCAAAAGTCGAACCAAATAATATTTTTTACCCTTAACAAGCTTATAGCATTAGCAGTGTTTGTATGGTACTGTATGAAGACTTAGACTTGGACTGGAATTTTCTGTTTATTTTAAAACTACAATTCGTAAACATGCTTGAAGTGTAGTTGTAAAATCATCCTCTTTGATTTTTTCTCTTATAAATCCAACATCGAAAGATTTAAACAGAAAATCTTTATTGAAATATTCCAAATGAAATAGTATAAGAAATGTATGTGTTTGTCGAGGAGGTGAACGATTTTTACACTTCTTGCATAAAACCGTTTGACCATTTTACTCTGAGCGCCTTAACTCTTTAAATTGTATTAATACAAAAAAACTTAGTATTCGATATATTTTTTTTAAATGTAGGCACATCATAATGATCAAAAGTTAAAATTAAATAATAAATAAGTACATAAAAATGTTTTTCTATTAATTATCATGAAATCCAAAATAAAGGTTGTCTTAATATACAATTAGGTGTACCTACAATACGTAAACGCTGATTTAGAACGATCAATATCTTGACGTAGAGCCCTGTAATTAAAATGTTGTTTTTTAGTTGGTTGTTATAGCCTTTGGATTTTTTTAACTTAATTAGACATATGCGCACATGATACAATTTATTTTTCTTAAACGGCAACCATCTATTTTAGCCACGAGTATTGTTTTTTACCTAATTTTTTATATAACTTTGGTAGTTGAACCAATTTTCCAAGTCCGAAGTTGACCAAGTTACAACAATTCAATAAAAAAAAACCTTCGAAATGCACGGATTTTCAGTTTTTCGACTGTTACTCTGAAAATAATTACTATTCTAAGATTGTTTAGACTTGACATTTTCACTCTTATTTATTGAGGTTATATTTAAACGTTATTATAATTTTAACAACTGCAGTATAATTTTGATTTTAATTTGTGTGTATAAATATAATAACTTAAATGATATCAAAAACCTAACAAGTGTTATTAACCTTTTAGTTTTTTTGGAAACGTGCGTATAATTTGCAAATAAGTACTTCAAATTCTGTAAAAAAACATTGATTTAGAGTTTGTGTGCAATGCAACCGACCATAGGCAGCTATAGTTAAATGCGTCACTTTTACTCATATATGACAATTTCATTTTATGATTGTTCTAAGCGTGTTATTGCGTTAAACGTAATTAGATTTCGGGAAACGCCGTCCACAACAATTATTATTATATAGAAGACGGTGCACAGAGCGACGATGAAAAAAAATTTATATTTTCACCATATCGCCTAATTTGCGCTATAGGTATCTACGACCTGGCCGACATATTGGGAACATTGAAAAACAACTACGGACGATAATCGTGAAGAATTTCGAAGTTTACCTCCAAACATAAACTTTTAATTGCAATTCGAAATCGAGTGCTGCCGATTCCATTCAAAAGCCGTCCTCGGGATCCTTTCGTTTCACTTCCGGTACCCATGGTACATATAATACTGGTGCTGTACGGGAAACGTATAGAATTCCTTATAACATTGTTGACGATATATATTTCGTTGTTGTCGAGTATTTTTCCATACATATATATTTTGTTTTTTTCCCGAGAACTTTGCTCGGGCAGGGAGAAGTCAAAAGTCTGTAGATGATCGAATATTAGTTATTTGTTGTGAGACTTCAAACTTTTTGCAACGCGCTTGAGGAAATAATTCGAATGGCCGCCAATAATGATAATCACTTTTATTTTATATTGTGCACTAACTGTATAAATCGTTTGTAACGGCATTAAAGGTAGACCAGCGTAGGTGGTAATAATAATAATAATAATAATAATAATACAAAGTGTTATGACAAACGAAACAGCAATCATAATAGTCTTAACTTGGTGAAAACCGTATACAATAATTTGTTACCATCGTTTACGCCAGCGTTTCTTAAACTTTTTTATCCGTGGAACCCTTTTTTAAGTGCACTTTCACCGTGGACCCCCAACTTTTTTTAGCTTTTTTTTATTGAGCTCTTAACAATAAACTATTACAGCTTAGAACCACTACATTGTTTCAATACTTTCAATGAGTCATTTTATGTAAGGAATATTTGCAATAAAAGTTATAATTATGTGTCAAAATTGAAAATTTTGAATAAAATACCACAAGTTTCGGGGAACCCTGAAGTGACTTGCCGCGGAACCCTGGGGTTCCACGGAACACAGTTTAAGAAACGTTGGTTTACGCAATCACTCGATTACATTAAATACAATTACCGACAGACCTGCGATATGACGTCAACCTGATTTCCGACGACTCGTAGACCGGATCTGGTCGGGGCTGGATTAAGATGGAATCTAATAGTAGACGTGGTTTTCCAGCCGCCTCCCTGCTGCTACTTTATTACCTAAATAAAGAAATTTGCTTACACGCATGCCATACGATTATAGCCATATCACACCTGTATGATTACTAGGACCCTTAGGACGATTTCGAAGCAGATCCACGATGAAGGGGGGCTGAGCATTTTTTGACATACAAAGTAGGCACGTGCCCCTACCCCTCCCTTCTAGTGAAAAAAGAGGCTGAAGAGTTACTCTAGGATACTCCGTGCCACGAGAAAAGTAACCCTTTTCGCACATGCAGACTGACGGCAGTGACTGTCACGAGGCCACGTTTCCTCCGATTTGTGTCATTCGGTGTAGCACGACAGTTGACGATAGTCATCGTGCAGCTTCGATGAGTCGAATGAGTAAGGGATGCGTGAATTCACAATTCCCGATTTATTCGAGATTTCTCTCGTGGACAATTTTACCGAAGTGCCAAATATTACTTGAAATATGCCCCGAAAGAGGGTGGTAATATTTGCTATGACCACATACAATTAATATTATAATGATATAAAAATTACGTAATTTGTGATTTGGCATCACGTCGTGCTTACGATTAGAAATTTATTCAAAAATATTTTGAAGCTCAGAGACAAATGTTTTCGCAACCTTACAAATGTTTGAAATAGTATTCTCGACATCGTTATAAACATTTTCTGTAATAAATCTGGTTTTTGTCATATTTTTATAAAAAAAAAAAATGAAACCTAAGCTTAGTGTTAACTTAAATTATAATATACCTACATATCTCGAACCCCCTCCCCGCTACCCGCTAAAAAATAAATAGATCGTTTCCTTGACATTGATGAACGGTTTTCGACAGTATACGTTCTAAATTAATGTTGAAAAAACTATATAATTAAGGTAATAAATTTAATAATTCTTATTTTTCGAGCACCCTCGGGTTTTTCTTTTAAAAGTAGGTATATAATGTACAAGGTGTAACAGAATGCAATGACAAAAGAAAAGAACTTTTCTTTTAATATAATGTTTTAAAATTAGTTTTATATAATATTTTGACGGTTGTGCTACGAGTACAGTATAACAATTTTCTATTTAAAAAACAAATATAATAATTTTGTTTTTGGAAAAACGTTGATCACTTAGTCGAGTAGTTATATACAAAATTATACAATTTTTATAAAATATTGGTTTTTTTTCTTTAAGTAAATTAATTCGAAAAGTAAAAACTTATTTTAAAATATTCTTTTTGGGAAATTTCAGCAGTAAGTAAATCTTAAATTAATTCCTATCCGTAAATGATTTTCATACGTTTAGTTTGTAACGATTTTTCATTTTTCATACGTCAAGTATTTCTGTTACACTCTCACTCTGCATATTATGTAATGAAATAGCCTCGATAATATTCGGAACATATAATTCGCAATTAATTGCCGGTAAACAATAAACATTATTATTATTCCGGACGATGAAATGTATTTTATTTTGAACGAATTGTGTTTTGTTTTCTGTTGTCGAACTCTGATAGCTCATATTATATTGTTTCGACGGAGGTGTCGTACTCCATGATATTATTATATTATAGTCGTGTAACTCGACACCGTTCTTCAGCCCGTTAAATACTAAACAATTCCGACAATAATAACAAAGTATCTCTCCGTCGCAATGCAATCATCTTTTTTGTCTTTATAACTTCCTCGGTCGGCCAATGACCCTAGCACGCCTCGCTCGTCGACATTTCTTTTGTTCTCTAAGTTTTTCAAAAATCCGTTCTCCCTCGACCGCTATTTGATGCCTTGGCTTTGAGTGTAAGTAGTTTTGTCTTAGTACCGTCTTTCATATCATATTTTAATATAATACCAAAGTCCAAAGGATTTATTTTTTGAAAAATTAACATATTTTCATGTTACTCACATTCAAAATTGTATTGATAAACTTTAAAAATAAACGAAAACAAAATAAAAAAAAACTATAACGAAATTCGGAATTATATTCCGGTTTGGCTATCACGTTATTTTGAGGTATTTTTTCAAACCTAGTCAATAGACTTCCTAAAAATCCACGCAAACGATTAATTTTTAATGATTGTGACATTGAAAATGAATGGACATTTTTAATTTAATTACTATTTCGGGTATAAGTAACTTAATTACCTGGTGTACACCTACACTCCGTGAAGACAAAGAACCTTCCAGGTTTGAAATAGTGGTACTAACCAGACCCCCCACATTGAATCTTGTTACCCTGAATCGAATGTTTTTGGAGGCTCTATAAAATATGATTTAATAAAACATAAGCATTCCTACCAAAATTTCAAAAATTAAAAATGCATTTCAATATGTACCTAAAATGTGCCGGGCCTCTGGACTCTATGTCCAACAGTCTCCCACACCCTGTGAGGCTCTGGTCCTAACCTCGTAACCCACTCATACCGTCTCTGGTTGCAAAACCTTGAATTATTGTACGGACTTCTCATTGCAAGTTTATTGTACAGTTTCTAGTTTCAGTGTGCATTAGTGTATCGCTCATTGTGTCACGAATTACCATTAATTAATCAAAGTTTTCCAGTCGATATGTAAGTATCTTCAATATATGTCTCATCCTTTTCCATAATTGGGGAGGAGTCTAAAACTAACCCCCCCCCCCTCCAGGTTCTGTGCCTTGAAATGTATAATTTAACGCTCGAATAATCGTTCTGGTAATGATATCATTTTCAATAGCATTTTACTCAAAACGACTATTATATTGTGTTTGATCGTCGCCACTCGCACTGCGGATTTCACGAATCAAACTCACATCCGATTTCGTCCTGGGTAATGCGCGTGTGCTCATACTAATACCGCGAAACCACCTGCGTCTGTGCGGAAGCATAAAACATTAAAATATCATAATGATACGTGTGTCATATTATTATGGAACGACAGACGACCGTGGGATATCCGTTCCGTTCGGTGTCGGTAGGTGAGTACCTACCCACACAAAACCCGAGGCTGCCGGATCTGAGTATGTTCGTTTTCCCAGGAAATCCAGATATTTTCCACCGGCGCGTTTTCTTTTATTTCCAAACTTCCAATCATGCCGATCGATTTCAAAATGTGGAAATTAATGTATTCGTTGGTTTATAAGGCAGTGGAATTCGTCGATCGACACTGTCGGATCATTAGTTCATAATATTGGGGCCCGGAAGTTTGTGAATTTATATGTTTTTACTGAATGGGACAGCACGTTTCTAGACAGGCTTACAAATTCGATTTACGCCTTTACAAAACCGAGTTTACTGTTTTTTTACTGATTTAGATTTGTACAAAAATATTTAGGTTAATATTTTAGTGTTTTGTAGCGCATAAATACATTCATATTTCTGTAATAATTTTCAGTGCATATATTATGTACTTATAATCCGGGCCTCGTAATCATAATACATTATATGATAATATTACTATTTTGTTGCACTACATTATTAGGATGTAATATAAATAGTTGGAACATATTTTTTTTTTACTCCAGTAAAGTCGTCCGAAATAAAATAATATATATATATATAGTGCCGTTCCGTTGTTCGTTTAATCGTCGTGAGCCCTATACTCGTATACGAGCGTTTATATTACTTTTAGTTGGTGTGTTTTATTTTTTTAATTAACTTTAACGTCATTTTTTAATATGTATTTAATTTTTCGATTTCATTACATTGTGTAGGCACTATAGTTTAGACTATACCGTACAACATGTTTAATATTATACGAAAATAATAATATTCGTGTATTTTATAAAATTTTGATAAATTAATTATTTTTAATTTATTAAATCATACGAAACTGTCTAACTGTCAACCTTTTTAGTTCATCATAAGCGCACTGGGGCAAAATATGTGCACTGTAGTTTAGGTAGTCTAAAACGTTCGGTGCGATTGACAAACAACCCTAATATTATACAATGCGTTACGCCGACAAATTTAACGTACACCCCCCCCCCCCACCAACACCATGATGCACGCGCGCACAGTGTTTTAATAACTTTAATAAGGGTCTGGAAAAATGGATCTATTCCTTAGGGCTTAAATATTAAGAGGATTAAAAAAAGTAATCAATATATTAAAAAAAACTTTTTAGTATTTCGGGTTTTTCTATCCGACAGGACGTATAACGAGGGATAGAAAAGAATTTTTATATTTCTTTAAAATGCATGGTTAGTATTTCACGCGTCTTAAATTTAAGAAACTTACTAACACTGTATTTATGACAACAAATAATTAAAAACGAAATTACAAATAGCATTCCCGTACCAAATACAATTATATTGTTTTAATTTGGGGCACGTCCTTTTCACACAATCTATTATGTATGTATTGGGGATAATACAATATTGAGTCACATTGATTGTCCCCGTCGGTTTAAACACTTAGAAAAACTGAAATCTTTTTCAAGTCTGCAAATATAAACTGAACGATTTACCGACGGCCCTGCTTATTTATAAAGTAAAACATTATTATATTGTTTCTGCGTACTTTCATTGTATAATTTATGTATTGTGTACGGTGTAGGTTCTTACCTATCACACATACTGCTCGCGCATTCCGCCGAGTGTCATAAGTACACCGAGCACAAAGAATTATTTAATGGCGACGCCAGCGATTTCACCCCATCCCCCCCCCCCCCGTCATCAACACTCTGGCGACAAAACGCGAAAGTCTATCAACACGTCTTCAGCACGCCCCTGTGTACCTACACATGTTCGTATCACGCGTCACATTTTATTTACCTCTTGATGGCGGCCTAGTTTTTGAGCACCTCCGCCTCGAGAAAAACATAAATCAAACAGTCGGTCTGCGGTGCGAAACTAAAAAAATACACTCACACGTTCGAGCAAAATAACCAAGCTTAAATTATATACAGAGTGATGCTCGCCCCTATCTATTCATTTAAAAATGAATTTATTCGAATTATGATTTTTTAAAAATACTCAATTTTCGAATTCTTGAATTTTTTCGTGCTACTTAAGGAGAGTCCTGTGTCGGTACAAGCTTCTATTTTTCGTACGAAAAACCACCTTTCTTCTGTAAATTATTTTGGTGGACGATTTTTTGAAAACTTTGATGCCAGTAGTTAAGAATTCCAATGAGTAGTTTCTTAGTTATAAAAAAATTTGTTGTAAGGATAATATTCCTTAAAAATGGTAAATACAAAAATATAGAATAGACGTAATATTGGAACTAGTATTGACCATACTTGGGCCATTTTTTACAAATTATTAATGTCTAATATTTTTTAATCGCCATTCATTTGAAAACAGAAGTTCGTATCTCTACAGAACCCTTCTTAAACAGTACAAAAAATCTCAAGAATTGGAAAATATGGTTTTTAAGTGACTTTAAAAAATCCAAAATTCAGATTTTAAATACTGAGGTGAGCATGCTTGGTGGATCACCAGTATATTATTTTTGAGGTCCAAAAATATATTCCAAAATGTTGGGTACTAAAACCATTTTTCCCTCCACTTAATTCACTCATATGACCGACTACTTAAATGTTGTTGCATTTAAGATGCATTTGTTACTATAATATAATGTGTAGTTCACTGTATAGGTACTTAGCCTATTAAAAGCTGGTTTTTGGGACAGCATTATCAAAATAATTTTTAAATTGGAAAAGTTTTATTCTAAATTGCGTACCTGTACCTATCATGTGTTTATAAATGTAAATTTAATGAAGACTTAAGAACAAATAATAAATATGGCATAATATAATTGCTAACTATATATGTTTAATGAATCTATCAGGTGATTATAATGTCTAGTGCAAATGCCGATCCCTTATTTTTTTTGAAATTAATAGTTATGAAATCATTCATACATATTGTTTGTAATATTTTTATTTTTTTCTCTTTTTTTTTTTTGTTAGTACTGAAATTACTATTGCTTTGCAAAAAGGGCTCTTACCCGTAAATCATATAAATAAAATAATAAAATAAAATAAACGTTACACGATCGTACATCAGTTGCGCAGTGAAGAAAGTAATGCATTCAGTTATTTTATCTCCATGTATTATGTAGGAACTTACGTTCGAGTGAAGTTTTGCTATGGTAGGAACTTACGTACGTTTAATCCTGTAAGAACTCAGGCATGGGGATTTTTTTTATCTCCCGGGTGGTCTAGTTATCCGAAAAAAAGATAATAATTTGACATCACTATCGGGCGACTCGGTCTGAAACTCTCCTATATACCCGATGACAGCTGATCACTCACAGAGTTGATTGTTTGTGACATATTGCAATCGTCCCAATATTAGATTATAATATTATTATAATATTAAATCACATCGATTATCGCCGACATGCCGAAGGACAGTGATGGTAAATCAAGTTTTTGTCGATGACCCAAAGCTAAAACAACTACTGCCGACAAAAAAGCTGTGCGGACAAAAATCGTATAATAAATACCAGCCGTAAAATCTCTCTCTAAAAAAAAGATTTACCTAAAAACTTTAAAAACGGTTACAATTACAAACTTTTGCCACTTTTTTTTATATGCCACAGATAAAATGAAAACAATTTATCTCGCCTATAGACTTAAAACGCCGCTGTAAACGAGCATTTAAATTATCACTGATACGGAAACGAAAGTTCGCTTTTATTATAATTCGATTGAGTGGCATACATTTACATATTCTAGACTTTGTAGATAGATTACCTATTAAGACGAGCTCATCACTGAACGTCTTATCATTAACCAAATATTACCATCCGTTAGCTCTCATCAAGACCGAAACACATCTCGTTATAAATTGCACTTAAGTAATTATAGATTTAAAGTGTTTTTTTTTTTAAATTTTAAAATGACAGGTATACACTGATACGATTTAACGGATTGTTGGTGAAATAATATTCAAATAGTATATTATGCAAAAGACGGACTTTAGCAATTAATAAGAAATCGTAAGTTACTACAACAGCGAAAAATAATAACTGTCAATATATTTTATTATTGTTTTTTTTTTCCATACTGAATTTAACATTAATTTCCTACAACGGAAAAACAATATAAATATTAAATTGTAAAAAAACAGTAGGTACATTGTTTTAATCTGTTTCTAAGATAAAAATTATTGAGCACACAATATTGAGCGATAAATGTTTGAATATAATGTCATCAATACATTGTACTCCATATATAAGGGCAATATCGCATGTTAAATGTACGAAAATATATTGCTTAACATTTGCATGAAAACTTTTTTTCTAGAATTTTGAATGAAAAAATACAGACACCGCATAAACAGGTTACAGTAATATATGAATCTTATAATGTCAACTAAACTTCATATTATGTACTACCATATTCTGTTATGACGTATGAAAGACTCGACGAGACTGAAATAGAAGGACGAATGATGAGGTTGGACTTTTGTAAAACGATTAAGAAAATGAGATGATCAGTAGGGTAGCAGAGATTGCCATGTAATCCGATGTCATATTTCAATTTTCGGGATGATAAAATACAGCCTTATCGTACATAAATATCACAATAGTAAATAGAATATACGCACAAAAGTTTGTAAACAAATAATATAGAAATCATATTTCACTGTCGAAAACTGATAAACCATCACTAAAAATGACGTAAACATTTGGAAAGCACAAGCTTACTTATGTGCAGTTTACGTACTTATCAATAAATTAGTTAAAAAAAAAAAATACAACGAAATGCAATAACATCTTCCAAGTCTTACTCGCCATACTTAGGATGATAATATATATGTGTTAACTGTTCTTACTGTGTACGACAAATTATTAATTCAAAAGTTGTATCATATGAAATGTAAAACAATAACCTACTTATAGTTTCCAATCTGTAGGATACCTTATGTTAAGCTGAAGATTGAATACTGCAGCTGTTGTACAAATCAGCGAAAAAAAAGCAATAAAATTCAATACGAAAAAACAATCAAATTGATTTAGAAAGTAAAAAATATTTAATTTTCTCACCCATTAGTCTGTTGTTCGTCACTTATATAATATGATACGATTTGCGAGGAAGTTTTTAAATTATGATTTTAATTAAAATGTAAAAAAAAACCACGAAACTTTATTAACTTAGTACCTAAGTTTATACAATTTTGTTTAAAAAAAAAAAAAATTAGATTTAAATTTAAAAAGTCCACTGGAATTGAGTCTTCTTTACACGCTTCGCAGTTTTTTTAGTATTAATTAAACTGGAAAATTACGTGAGATATGACCATGTTGGTGAACACTATTGCTTTTTTTTTTTAGAATTAATTTCACTTTACGACTTTACCTGCGTGAGTTTCGGAGTTGCGTAAAACAATTAAATTTATATCGCATACAAGAAAACCCAAGATGAAATAAACCATTGTTAAGTCATCATCCGTGAAACATTCGAAGTAGATGTGTATAAAACAATTTGAATATTCATCCTACCCTCGAGGTGCCCATGTATAATAATTTGTATACGTGCGGTATAATTGTGGTATGTGGGATGGTAACAATGCATACTATTCGGCTTTGATATTATTAAAATTCGATAGGCGTACGACGATAGAGTAGCGTTTTATGTCTTACAACACTCAAATCAAAAATAAAATAAAATCACTCAAGAAAAGCTGATAACTGCGAGAAAAAAAAATCGTTTAATGTGAATGTGAACAAAAAAAATCCATTAATGCCTTAAGACTGGAAAATAAACATAAAGTATTATTTGTTTTACGGGACGAATTCGTGTGAATTAC
Source organism: Myzus persicae (assembly GCF_001856785.1). Lineage (NCBI taxonomy): Eukaryota > Metazoa > Arthropoda > Insecta > Hemiptera > Aphididae > Myzus > Myzus persicae. The sequence continues at coordinate 292,030 of NW_019103945.1, forward strand.
GAATTCTTCTCGAGCTACTGTAAATGGGGAATAATGCAATTATTTTCAATGTCCTTTGCTCGCGCATCAATAGTGCCCAGGCCTGGGAATATTGCGATTTAGATGCACTTTTGCACTTTGCATTGCTATCCGAAGTTACGCGTAAAAATAATACAACATACCTTTCGTGCATTTTTGAAACGGTATGAGAAGCTTTTGATTTGCATTCTTCGCCAATTTCGTTTGTCGTGTAAAATCGTCTGTAAAATTGAAGACGTATGAATGAAAGGATTCGAATGAGCGTTTGTAGTTCTCGTGGTTGATGGTCCATCATTTTAGTGGGAATAATATTATGAATATAATTTTTTTTTTTTTAATTAAACAATTCGTGAAATTTGGCGATCATTCGTCATCCGATTGAATTTTTTGTCCATCACCATCACCGCTCAATCCTAGAAATAACATATATTCGTACACCGTGTAATATTAATATCACGATAAGATGGATAATTGCATAATTCATTTAATTCAAACACAAAGCTGCATAATATACCCGCTGACCTAATTAGCGCACAAAATATTTTATTCCCGCTCACCCGATTCGAGCACAGTACAATATGTTTAGAACTGTAATTATTTTATCGGGTCCGAATCAGACGCAGCCCATGTCTCAATACTCGTTTTGTTGTCACTGCGTGTCGGATGAACTCTTTCGATTTTATAACATTATTATACACGAAACGGCGCAAGACGATCATTGTACCACACTACACCACAGAGCACCTCAACACGAACCATGACCTCTGTGCGCCTCATTTCGCGGTCTGCTTCAACATCGATATCGCGAGCGGGTGGGTATAACTGCGATATTATTAACACTGCACTGCACGATTTCATCACGAACGTGCCAAAAATATTTTAAAACTTTTTTTTAAGCTATATTAAACGACTTAAACGAAATTAAAAACGTCGACGTCAGCCCGATGGTCTCGGAGACTCGGGACGCGATGCCTCCGATTGCCAACGTATTCGTCGTGTGTGTGTGTGTGTGTGTGTGTGTGTGTGTGTGTGTGTGTGTGTGTGTGTTTTTTTTGTATATCTTCCGGTGGCTTCGGTTCTCTGCACGACCCAGTTTTCCTCGACCCGGAAAACGCGCACGGTTTATTATCATCGTCGTTATAATTTTGTAAGTGCCCCCCCCCCCCCGGGTTGTATTCGTGAAAAGTTCAAACGAACAACGTCCGGTAGAACTTGAACAAACGTAGGTCATAAATAATTTAACAATAAATTCTGGTCGCCCCTCGACCCCGCAGTGGTTTTGTGTTTACTTTGTCGAGGGACCTCGGTGTGGCTTTTATTTAAGGGGCGACAATAGGCAATTTCTGCTCTAGTAGTCCCGCCCGAGGTGTATGGTCGTAAATTATTATTAGTGCGCAACTAGGAATATTCCTCTACCTCCAATTGAATTTTTTTTAAAAAATATTTAATTATACAAGTGCTCCGATGACGGACTGTTTTAAACCATTATCTAAAATCTCGTATTTTAACTGACGATTATCTACATTCATGGGTAACTTGGGTTTTAGATTTATCTTGGCGCTCATCTAAGTATGATACAGATAAAATACGGTTTTGGAATCATCGAAATCTCTTCCTATTCAGCCTGTAATAATTTAAATCTAAAATATTTGTCATTCGGGTCATTCACGACTATATAAGTTTAATTAGGTAATAACAAAAGTTTAAATAAAAAACTTCAATCTTCCCGATAATTTTCTGGTCTTTTAAGTACACCCGAGAATTCCCCCTGACTGAATTTCCGAGAATTTGCAAACCAAAATACGGGTGCCCACACGGAAAGCCACTCTCGTACTCACACTTCACGTAAATAATAATAATTACACAATGACAAGAATATAAAATTCTCTGTACGAATTGTATGACAACTTACTTATCGTTGAAAAAATCAATGTTTGTTTGTGTCTTATGATTTTAATTCCGAAAAAAAATTTGAATTCGGCAAAAAGTGCGTTGATTATATAAGATATATTTTACCTGCTAAATTCAAATCTTTTTTCAAAATTAAAATCGGCCAACTCATTTCAATTTCGTCAAAATTTTAGGCCCACCAAACTAAAAAAAAATATCGACGATATAGTAGCGAGGCCCTTTAATAGTTATAATACTTACAACGTTCGTCGTCTTGTATATTTGTATTCGTCATCTGCTATGTTCATTATTCATATTATTATTTTATTCATATACGGACGTGTTTCTGTCATTTTTACAATTTTGCATTTGCGGGGGCGGACTACCACTCACACAAAATGGCAGAAATGTCTGAAAAGGTTTTCAATTTTCTTGAGACGCTTTGTTTGGGAAAGAAACAAGGACCAAATGTAATACACGATTTTCGCGAAAAACCCTTGCACGACGAAACATATAAATGTATAATAATATACAGGATGATTCATCAACCATGCTCATCCCCATTTTTTCCTTTAATAATGAATTTAGTCAAATTCTGAATTTTTAAATTTTTAAATATACTCAAGCACCGCATATTATTTTCAAATTCTTATATTTTATCATACTAGGTACTTAAGGAGTGGTGATACTTGCTGCTGTTTTTCAAATTAGGACACCTCCATTTTACTGTAAATTAATTAGTGGATATTTTTTTTGAGAATTTCGATGAACCACATTGGTTATTAAAATGTTTTTACTAAGGATAATAGTCCTCAAAACTGATTTTACTCAAGTATAAAACAGATGTAAAATTAGATCTAGTATTATTGTTATACTTGGGCCGTTTTTACAAATTAGTAATATCGATTTTCAAATTATCATAATATACTCCGTGTCTTATAGTTCAGTTGAATGTGGGTGTTCTCTTTCGAAAAACAGAGTTTTGTATCTCCAAGGGACACTCCTTAAGTAGTACAACAAATATCAAGAATTTGAGAGTATGCTAGTGTTGAAGTATATTTAAAAATTAAAAAAAAATCAGATTTTAAACAACTGCAGCGTAATTGAGGAAGAAAAAGCGGGCGAGTGTGGTCGGTGAATCACCCTGTGCATACGTCATACAAATATTGTATTTTATTTATGTGTTTTTAAGGAGGACAATTTTTCTGATTTTCGTTGTTGTACGAACCGTGGGGACATCAAAAACTACAAATGAATGTGTCAAAAACGATGCGAGTTATGGTGTCGGGTGTGTTATACGAACGGCGGCGATATAAATTTCCCTCGTCTGAGAATTGTTCGTTTTAATCAATCGATTTTCACCACGCATTGTCGTGCTTTTCTTTTCGGACAATCGCGGGTAATGCACTTGACGTTTTCCGAGATTATTTCATCTGTGAACATGTTTACAAGTCTTAGTCAGTTAACCGGAAAAATTGAATATCACAAAATACAAAAACCGGCGATATTTGCAGCATTTCTCCGAAAAAAACAAATAATATTTAAAACTTACGATCCGCTTTGCTGGGCAATAATTAATGTTAAAAAGTTCAAATTAAGTTTAAATGTTTTTAATCAGACTATAGGTACTCATCTACTTCGCTAATCGATTTATGAACTCAACTATAAAGTGTAATCGGCACTTGAATAACTTAGCTTTTTTCAGTCGATTTCAAAATAATCCATCAAATCAAAAACATTTTGAAATTTTACAAGGCTGAACTCGACTGGTGTTCATTTTTTTCATTAATTTTCCCACCTTTGTACCGAAATACGATATTTTTTGTACGGTCTATGATTATTTAATTACTCAATTGAATTTGTAAAGTCATTTGTTATAGTCAAAGTACCTTCTGAAAAATCATTCACATTTTCCGAAAACAATACCTATCATTTATTTTTCAGAAAACACGAAACCAAACTATTTATACCAGACGCCTAATGCTGATTTACGTCATACAGATTATTTCGATTTTGATTTTGGATTACGGTTTTTCTCATTTCTGGCTCATTTCAGCTCGTCTCGTATACTGGCGGCTGTAACCTCGTGGTTTGAACAACGATCGACGTTTGTTGTTTATCGATGCCATTCGCCATTGCGGCGCTGCAGAATGGCTTCGAATAATATTCGAATAAAATTGCATTATAAAAGTTTTTTGGTTTCAATTTGGAAAACCGAATTTCAACTTACAATATATTATTCTGGCTGCGTTTCGTGTATTTTTCATTTTGATTTACGGCTGAACTTTCAAACACAATTACTTTTATTTTTTAATTATCTTGATTTAGTTTTGAGAAACTTTCGTACTAGAGTATATACTTAATCTTTAGATTTAAAATTTAGATATCTTACCCTCCTGACGGGTTCAAAATCTGGGGCGGGGGTGGGAGGCTGGCTTACACAACATATCGTACATAGTATTACAAGAATCACTTTGCGGGTGAACCCCGTTGCTATATATTCACCCTAACCCGGCACCGCCAACCCACCACCCCACCATCAACCGACGTGGGATTACATTTCCATATTCATTTTTCTATACATTTTCCTTTACCATGGCGTTAATAATACATCACTCTAATGTATTACTTTATATTTTATTCCCAGTGACCACCTTACCGCATTTCAGTTTTAATATTTTATTAGCACCTATAATATATGCATTGTACGAACACCGTTCGCCAAACGATGGCAATAATTCGATTTGGTGAATAGAAATAATCATTCCTAAACGGCTCCGAATTCTTCAAGTACCTAGACACATAATGTACCTACCATGAGTTACGTGTATTATTACCTATATACAGAGTGATTCACCGAGCATGCTCACCCCCTTCCTTCTTCAATAATGCAGTGGTTCAAAATCTGATATTTTAATTTTTACTTTCCCCGTAGGGAGAGTAACTATAATACTCGGAAGACGTGTTATTGTACCTATATGACTTAAGATGATCCTTCAAATCCCCAAAAGAAAATTATATAAATTTGAACTTAGCATGTTATACTCGGTAGAAATCACTGATTTCAAAGTACATCGTAACAAAGTTACGAAAAAACAAAACTTAATCTTTTCGATTAAATTGAAAACAAAATTATTTATTTTAACGCTGGTTTGAAACAGATTAGCTAATAATTGTATTAAATTCGCATTCAAATTATTAGGAAACTCAATATGCATATGCTATGTATCTTAACAGTTATAATATTTAATATGAAAAATATTAACAACCGTCGTACATCTTAGGACAGGGTGGCCAATCCTTATGTTTTGTAGTTGGCTTGTCAATTTAAGCACATTCACTGAGAACGACCAAGAGAAAACATTTTTAATTTTTATTCATACTTAGTTTTTTAACAAGCATATCAAAACTATTATACAATGCAATAAAAATAGCTTGTAATGACACCTGTTGTAACCGGGTCGAACGACGCAAAATTGTCGATCCACGCAATGTTTTGTATGTATGATAATCGTTATCGTTTGTTATGGTGTTCTCATAATGACCGTTTTTGATGAATGTAGACAAATCGAATAACAGCTAAAATCGACCACTCAAAATATCAAAAAGTGCCGAAATATCAAACAAGCAGTAAAAATGTATGATCAAATAATACAACTAGGAAAAAAAGTAACACGACCCACTACAAGATTTTCAATTAATCAAAACGTGTTAAAAACAAATGTAATATTTTTTTTCCCCCAATAAATGTATAAAATAATAATGATAATAGCTGGTATGCAACGATGAAATAACTCATAACTCTTTGTTTTTAAGTAATGTACATAGGTAATTATAGAGTTAAAAGTGTGTGATTCAAATGTCATATAATAATATGATGTAATGCATTCATTCGTTGCTGCAGTTTTGTAATAACTTTTAATTTTGAATTTCGGTTGTCACGCGACTATCGATCACGATAATATCGTGACCTATATTTTTCCTGGTACCCTGTGCGTCGTTACAAGCGATGTCTGCATTGGCCTGTCGCGGCCGTCGTCGTCGTCGAATATCAGAAATACTATTTTCTGCGATATACGACCGGAATGTATAGGCATACCGACGACGCGGCGATCGGAATCTCGACGACGGAAGCAATATCATGTGCTCAGGTCGAACAGCAGAAAATATTTAATAATAATAATAAATTGATGGACTTATCGTCATTTCATCGTCGGCCCTGGTCATCTGGCTGATCGGAATTATCTGTACTCGAAGCTAGCTGTACTTAAAGCGGACGTTATCGTTTTCGAATTTTCCGAGAGTTTATGTGCAGACGACGAAGATAAGACATTTGCGATCGTAATCGTCGTAAACGGACGTCGCGCGTGGGCAGCGACCTCGGCCGCAGAGCACTGGGACGATATAGTCGTCTCAGATGCAATTTTTTAGCTAACGGAAAATATTTTGCACATATCGGAATGACGTTCTTGTGATCGACGCGAAACTCTGTTTTCTATAAGACTTAACTCACGCTTACGTACACGGGCGCAAATGAGAGAGGCGATTTTCCGTGCCGGACCTCCCCATAACATTTTCTAAATTTTTATTAATTGTTGTGCGAGCATAATATAGCTCAGCATGAGATCAAATAAAATATAATATGATGCAATGTATGATATTATGTACGATGGCCTACTCGACTGTGGGAGCCCTGAAATCAAACGACACGGTGATAATACATTACAAATTACGATCGGTTTTTTCCGACCTCTGATTATGTGAAATCGTAACTGAGGTCGGCGACGGCCAAGACGAAAGGGACGAGTTAATATATTAAAAACATCTTTGTTTCGATATTAGAAACAAACACGTCACGAGTGGCACACTTGCACACACATGCATCGAAAATGTTTTCTGCCCGACGTCACTTGCAGTCGTCCTTTTTACGTATCCATATCGGAATGACTTTTTTTTTCGCCAAACTCTCGAAGAGCTCCGAAAAACGCTTTTCTTCTGTCTATAATCGATGCCAGAGACACAAACATTTTTGAAAACTCGCAATACCTATATGATTGTAGTCGTCCTTATAATTCGAAACTACCACACAATTTCGAGACTTTTCATGTATTGTAAATTATATTTATCAACACGAGCACGGCGGTCGTGTGCGATTTGTATCGCAACTCTTAAGTCATACTCTCGAGACGCTATTTGGTTTACTGCGCGATGAACATGTTTTGCTATCGGTCCAGGTGCCGACTCGTGCCTGTGCTCAAAGGTATTATGCACCAATATTACACGTCAAACACAAGGGGGAAGGGGGAGGTTGGCGATTTCACTGCAGCTTTTTACGACCACCTGTGATCTGTTTTGCACAAATTACTGCGAATGTTTCGGCCCCGAGAGCGATGTGCCCACGCTACATTTATGGTACACTATTTTTTATTTCTCCTGCTCGTAAACCACCGACGAAATTTACAATCGCCTCGCCATGGTCTTGTACGCCTTTTTTACGACTCGTTTTCGCACATAGTCCTTCAGTCGCCTGGGAAATGAAAACTCGACGACGGCGTGCGTGCATTTCGCCGGCGATTCGGAGGACTTTATCGATTTGAGGGCCGGCGACGACGAACCACTCGAAGTATACCCACCTGTATACTTAGTTACTAAGCAACTTTCTGCTGTACTTACGTCTTTATCCTTACGCAGCAGGTAGCTATAGGAACTTACGCGAAACACGTTTTTGTTTTCCCGATTGCATGCTCGGGGCGGCTTATACGAAACTTACCGCGGTGTTCGGCTCGTCAGTTTCCAGAAAAAGACATTTTAAATATTAAGTGTGACAGACGGCGTGATGTGAAGGGAGCAGCGTTTTCCCGTCTCGTCTGCAGCGAGTGTCTTCGATTTGTCATAGTGTTCTTGGCCGTACCTCGGTGCCATTATCGTGATGATAATATTTGATACGATTTAATCGAAATAAATATACAAATGTTTTGATTTTATCAAAATAATATCACGCTTTTTATTATAACAGCATGGCGTATGGTAGTGCAACACGCCTACCTCGCTCACTTAAACTTAAACACGGTGATCAATCAAAATCTGGATCACTATCGTAGGATTATAGCTATTTGTCGAAAACTTGGCACCTAAAAATCCTAAAATTTGTATTAGATCTTCTTTAGAATATCTGATAGTATATGATAAAGATATAAGGATTTTGGCACAGAAAGTTCTAATGAAAAAAGAATCCCAGTGTTAAGTTCAGCGATTTGTTTAACATCACTAGGTAATTTTATATTTCCACAATTAGAAAAGGCTTCGGTGATATATGAATACTTAACTGGTTGAATATAATGATGTACATTCGTTTGGCTTTAAACTGCAGACGTCTATGGACTCATCTAAGTTTAAGATTAACCAAGTACGTTGAGAAATATGAATAAGTTTGATTATTACCTGCTGTTTTAAAATAATATTTAAATTTAAACATTTTCTAAATAAGCAATTTTATCATAATTACAGATTACAATCTAAATATTATCACCAAACAAACAAAGACATCAAGTATTTTTTGATACCAAAATCAATATTATTGCGCTAGTATAATTATGAACAATTTTGGGGAAAATGTGTATAAATAAATTATAACGATGTAAATCTTTAACGCCACCGGGTCCTTTGTAGGACACTCGGTGGACAATTTGGATATTTTTTAGTTAAAATTCACTCATGATCAGTTGCAATGATCGATCGTAGTAACGTCATTCGCTAATTGTATTATAATAATACACGAACTGTAAATAAATATTATATTGTGTACATATATTTAGTTTCATCAAACGTTGATCACCGCCGGTACACATAATAATAGGGTAACCTAAAAACAAATAAATAAAATAAGTCATTTGCTCATTGATCACGTTGGTTGTTGCTGTAATAAAAGTAATAACATTATTACCTCCATATTATTATTATTATTATTATTATTATTATTACACCTAGTATACTTACTCTATCTATGAGTTCCGTCAGATTCGTTAAAATACTATAATATTTCGCCACGAAAAAAAAATTGAACTCAGTCGAATGCAAATATCGTTAGACCTCATTAATCGATGTATCTATGGTTAGGTGGGTACCTAATATTATTGCATAATAGGCCATTCTTTCGTCATCAAACGCAATTTATTTTTGCAGTAAATTCGTGTTGAAAACATATTTCGTTTTATCTAACTCAATTCGGAGTTATTAAACGGCATTTTTGAAACAAAGTTAAATTATTTTTTGGAATTTTTATCGTTTACATTATTTGGTTTTTTTAACTTTTTTAAATGATAATACACATTCTCATAATGTTATTACTTAGTGCAGTGGTTTTCAAGCTTTTCAGCAATGTAGCACTGTTCATCTCCTACAACATTTTCGCAGCACATCAATCCATATAATACGTGAAGCATATATATATATATAGATAAACTGTTTATAATGTAATCTATTACATGGTTGATTATTATGAAATAAATTAACACAATGATGGCTGCGACGTGCAAATTGATTTTCTTATTATTATTATTATTATTATTTTTTTTAATCAAATGTTACAGCATATTGTGCATTACAAGTTTGTATATTACAATTTAATTAAACTATGACATCAAGAACTATTATACGTAGGTATCTTCGATTATTTATCTTTGTTAGTAATCGCCGAATATCCGAATATCAATAATAACAGCGGAAAATACAAAATTATAAAACTATTAATAGATTTATCGCCACACACTTCAAGGGTGCTCGTCGCACATCGGTTGAAAACCACTGACCTAGTGGAACGCCGTTTTGGGGTGTCGACCTCTCACGCAACTCAATTGAGTTTTAAATCACATATTATATACATACTACGGTTCTCTAAAAATGAAAAAATGAACTTAAGATGGGAAACAGATAAATATCATATAGATTATACAGTTCACATTTTTCGCTCGGATTTCTCCGTGACGTCAAAACGAATAGAAATACAGCAAATATATTTTTTGTTTACTATTTTTCCACCGACGACAACGACGGGGGTGACGTGTGATTCATCACAGTTGTATGATAATATATGTCCTATACGCTTTACTACACTAACAACAATGCCAATCAACCGGCGCATACACACGTTAGGTAGCTCTGAACATCTCCAGACGGTTTGGGATCAGATTTTCTTGATGATGTACACAATGGGTGCCTTACTTCATTTCGCGTTTTGAAAGCACATAGCACGTAGTGTTGTCATCATCGAAGTCGAATTAAATTAAAAACATCACGACTATGTGTTCAGCTAGGCCATGCCGACAACCACACCGATGACGTTTCGCAATCAATTATTATTTATTGCGCCAGGGGGGACATCCAATAGATGTTTTACTGGATCGGTGGAAAAACGATTTTCACATACTTATTGAATTATTTTTTTATTGTATTATAGATTGTCAGTTCGCCGGACTCGGCGCACCTACGTAGGGCGACTCTGTCCAAAAAACATAGATTGTGGTGGGCTATTATGCCGCACTTGGCAAACTTCAAGTCTTATGCATAGGTAAATTCATTCTAATACTTAAGCGGAGAACAAAAGGTTAGTCCCGCTGAACACAAATTCGCCGCCCCGGGCCAAAGCGTGAGGAAATAAAAAAAAGTGCACCGAAATCACTTTTTAATACTTTAAACTAGAAAGGAAAGCACTTTAGTAGCAAATCAAAGACGAGACCTTTTTCCGATGACGTCGGTTTTTGAAAAAATAAAACCAATGAAATTATTTTTAGATCCAAATGATTAATTGAATTCGTCGACAAGTAGAAACAGTCATATAATTATTAAAATATGTTCCTTGACGTTTAAAACAATACAAGTCGGTGTTCAGTGTTAACAGTTAACGTAAAGTGTAACGACCTTATGAATTATTTTAAAATCTGTTTATTATTCCAAAGTCGAATCCTCGTGATGAAGAATGTACCGAAAACGATAAATTATTTACATCCTTAATTAATCCTCCAACAGTTTAGTCCTAATGTAGGTGGTGTGGGTATAACAGGTATACAATATGCATATCTCCGGGAAAACTATTTTGTATACCCCAGTGAGTAATTGTTCAACAGAGAGATGATTTTCGACCCTCAAACACATAAAACTAATTACGATGACATGGTAAACCAATTTGTTAAAAATCAGGGTAGATATTTAGACTATAATTTAATTTTAACAAAGCTAATAAATTCAACTTGTTTCGCTATACCTGTACGTATAAATAATAACTTTGACGCAAAGGGGACATATATTTATTATTTAGTGCAAAACAGAAACGTAAATTTTTTTAGTTTAAAGGTTTAGAATGAATGTTAAGTCGTTCGCGTTAATAAATTGTGTTATTGTTTTAAAAAAATCCTGTTAGCGGTGATAAATGTCAACACAGGTGAACAACAGAAATCGTTGTATTGAGTTTTAGTGAAGACCATTATTAATAAACATGCAACTTACGAGCTCATTTATAACATTAAATTTATAATCTCAATCGTTTAGAATAGTCCCTATGTAATATTAAGAAGGCTAACATATTTTGTTTTAGATATAATATACTTGTGACGAAATTGTGGTCATCATTTTTTAAACTAATTTGGGTGCTTTCGATACGAAAATCATTTGCGTTTATATTTCTGTTTTCTATAAGGGAAAAAAATTACAACTTTACAGTGTAATTCTTTTTCGAAAAAGTTTCACTTGTTTTTTTTAATAAATAAGAAACTACTTAAAAATTGTTTATCATTTTTAAGCGGCCGCCGAGAAATTTACTTTCCCGGCCTCGTAAATTATAATTTGTTCCGTCACATAATTTAACTACAATTAATATACTTAACTCTCGTGCGGACCGAGAACGAGAGGATTATGCTTTAATACTCATCAGTCATAACTATATTTGTCTTTCACAACTAACCTAACCTTCAAGATCTTTCTGTATGGAACCAATAATTGTACTTAGTCGATAATTTTTGATTAAAAATGTATAAAAAAAAAACCAATATGATTTTCATTTACAAATCAATTAAATTCATAATCATCGTCCAATTCTATTCGAAAGTAGGTAGTTATTTTTTAAATGTTTGTAATATAAATATTTAAACCTGAGACGGTCCCACAATTATATTATTATTTATAACCGACGTCGTTTAAGAGAGTATAATATTACCAGCTGGGTACTTATCTTTTCATTTAGGTGTTACAAAAATTTAGTCAACCACCAGCTACGGTAATCGCATATCGATGCAGGTGTGTGTTTTAAATATTATTTTCGTAAATTATTATTATCTGAAAACCATTTTATTTTCATAGTTAAGTACACGATTGACAGGAAAAATCGATCAATATCAGAAGGCGTTAGATATGCACTAATTTCATCTAAATGAAACATCTTGTTAGAAAACAGTATATATTTTGTTGATATATTTTTGATTGATAAGCTGTCAACTTTTAGTATATTATTTTCGTTAACTGTTCGTAAAATTTTCGAAAAAAATATTTTAAAATTGATAACATTATATTTTCAAAACTTAATTGTAATGTCGGTGAGTAGCAAGTACTACCCATATGTAATACAATATTAATAATATCACAGCGTTTTGCTATGTTGTACAACCACTGTTTGATTTTGATTTTCGAATGTCAACCCAAGCCATAATTTATCACCTTAAAACTAAGATGTACGCATTCACTGTAAAATAAATTATATTGTGTAATATTATCATTTTTTTTTTTAATGTATTACCTACATTTCGACGTTAATACCTATGGACGTCGATATTTATTCCTTTGGTGTTTTTTTTTTGAAAGACAATACGGTATTGTTGTTACTTTCAACGTAAATCGTCGGATTCCTATAATTCGGATATTAATAATATAAATAATACCTAATAAATAAAACGGTTCAAACGAAATATCGCCGCTAAACTGCTCGCCGAGAGCATTGGAATTTATATTGTTTCGGTGAAGTGTGCACAGCGACTGAATGAATTTGTTTTTAAGCTCAGCAGTTGAAAACGTTTGCATAATAAAACGAACTATATATACCACTGGGAAATTAATTTTGAATACATTAAATGTATGCATAGAAACAACCTCATTTTTTTTATTCTCGGTATATAATATATTTTATTGTACTCTTGTCGGACGGATTTTCCTCTTTTTCGGAACCCCGTCTGAGAGGGTTGTAATTCCATGTAGGGACTGTTTTGTACTAAGCTTTGCATATTATTCACTCGTCTACAACAGTATTGACAGGTATAGATCTCGGCCGATGTTTTACGGGACCCATCCGTAGTCACCGAGTATACGGGGAAAAAAATCTCGAAACGGAGTATTAATCATTTAATCATTTGGATAAACGATAAAATTCTTACCATTTCAGAATAGTAAAAATCCTTCAATCGTCGACATTTAGGTTTCTGGTTTCTGGCAGAAATTTTCGGCGTGAGGGGTGAAGGAGGGGCACATCATTTTACCTGTTCCCAATTTTTCACTTTTTTACCCTCTTTTTCTGAACCATCTAAGCGAACTGCGATTGCTTACTGAGTACTTTATATTACACTTAACATAATATTTTTAATAGATTATTATTTATTAATACCTTCTAAACCAGTGTTTCCCAACCGGTGGCCCGTGGACCAGTGATCAGTGGCCCGCGGTTCCATACATTTTTTTCTTCGATTTCTACTCTTCAAAGAAACGCAGTCACAGAAATCATGTCAAGTAAATTATTTAGTGTAGTGAAATATCTTATTAAATTGTATTAATCTTGTTGAAATTAATTATTAATCGTAATGACTTGGCATTTTGGAACATTATACATGTACGCACATTATTATTTGCAATATGAACCTATTCTAATCATTTAATGTTGTATGACTGTATTTTAAATTGCTGATATGAATAATATTATAATAATTAATAATAAACAATGAAATAATGTTTAGGCAAAAATTAGTTCAACCTACCGTATCGCTAATAGAAAAATCAATCACCAACAATAATATAAATGAATTACATTAAATTTCCTTAGTAATAGGGGCTGACACACCGTCTCAGCTCGGAATCATTTTTCTCTTTAATAAAATTGAATAGAAAAAAACGTTCAGTAGAAAATATTGTCTTCTTGTTTTAAATTCTGGCCGAAACTCCTAATTTTATTTTCAAAATGTAATCTTAAATTAACAATATTGTAACACAACTTTCTTAATAGCAAATGTTGCTTTCTCAAACATCATAATATACATAATATTATGAAATAATTAAATGGGTTGGCTTGTTAATATTTTCTTTTAAAATATGAAGTTAAGTTTTGTTAGTAATAAGAATTGGCCAATTATCAAACAAATTGTCAGTTTATTGAAGAAAGATCAAAATATAACAACCCAAATTGCCTCTCCCGATATCTCCACAACGAACCTCTTAACATTTACAATTTAAAAACATCAATTTATTCAAGACAATATTTTAATCTGAACCAATGTATTTAATTTTCGATTGTTTCTTATATTTATTCATTTGCTCCGATGTCATCGAAAACAAAACTGCTTGAGTACTAAAAAACAATAGGTATTTAACACGTTAATTACGGCCAATGACCAACGCCGTCGAGGCTTTAAATAAAAAATTAATAACTTTTGAAAACTGACTTGAGTTTACTCGCTTTTACGCTTGGCCGCGTTCAATATTATGTTCTCTTATAAATCGCAAAAATAAATGGTATGTAAATAAATTGAATAAAAATCCCTAAGACCAACACATTAATCTTATTTTAAACATGTTTAATGTTGATGTCATCGACTTCATGAGACGTGGCATTAAACGTGGCATGCAGTTAGTGGTTCTGAATATCAAACAATGAATTCGGAAACATTTGGATTCGGTTGATATATATATTCGATTTCCCATATCGCTGACCTGGTAAGTGGTAACTTCTGAAAACTGACAGGAGCTTACTCGACCTTGTGTTCGGCCTATAATAATACAACATGTTCGATACTCGGATTACATTTCAGGTGTCGTTATACTCATTACTCAATACTCGGTATCCTGCAGTTTGTACCTATAACCGACATTTTTATACCGTAAATGTCTACTTGGTATCCGATAAATTATAACCCGAAACATCTCCGTACATTATTATGTACAATTATAATTCCTACTCGTTGAGAAAAAAGTTTGCTCATTTCATCGGAATTTTACGATTTAATAACACTTTATATTATGTAGGTACGGACATATTTTACTGTATTCAGAAACTACAGCAAAGAGTTGTTTGGCAAATATAATATTTTATCGTTTTTCGAGGCAACGAGTGAGAAACAAAACACAACAATAGATAATATTATTATTTATTATATTATCGAATTACACGAATAATGACACGTTCAAGTTTTGCATGGATTATGATCTACGCCTTGTGTAATTCTTCATCGTTGAATGGAAATAATTCAACTGCATTATACATTAATTATACCTATATTGAGTGACCCACAAAGGTTACGAGTGAACCAGTGTAGGCACAATGTAACTGCATTACTGCAGCAATACCTATGCAGATAAAAGTCGTTTTGATATCGTTATTTTTATTTTTTTTTTTTTGTGCATAACAATAATAGTTTCGGTGTAAGTATACTGCAGCTTATTTCTACATTGGAATATAAAGGCACTTTTTATCTCGCTCGTCCGTTTACGTTATAATCGTTAACGTAGTTTTGTACACGCCGTAGTTATATTATTACTATTTTTATAATTAAACTTCAAATCGACCCCAATGGAAACAACACAAAACAAAAACATAAAACCAAGACGTATAATGGTCGATGAATAAAATTTCTTTCGCAATAGTTATTAAAAATAACTTTAAAATAGTTTATTTCACAAGTAGAGTAAACATCAGAAGGATTCCGCACACATTATGTTCTGCTGTAATAAAAATTCAATTATAAATTTGTTTAGAGCATAAAAATGCAATTCTCGAGAAGTTTTCGTTTTTAGACGATGTTTATTAAATGAAATGTATTTGATTTGATTTAAACTTTCTGTCGTATAGAATACGGAGAGAAAATACCTGAACAGAAACTACAACAACAACAACAACAATATAATACACATAAATATAATTATGGTCGTAGGACACAATTTTTCTTTCTCAATAATTATTAAAAAGAACGTCATAATAGTTTATTTCACAATTCGAATAAACACCGGACGGATTCTGCACACATTAAGTTATTACGTTATGCAGTAATGAAAATTCAAAAATAAATTTATTCAAATATTACGGAAATTCAATGCTTGAGAATTTTTTGTTTATATACGATGTTTAAATGAATTATAATATTGATTTGACTTGAACTATCTGTCATATAGAATAGCCATGAATAAAAAATACCCAAATAATAAAAACGACAACAACGAAATACACATAAATCGAATTATGGTCAATGAATACATATTTTCTTTCGCAAAAGTTATTAAAAACGACTTTAAAATAGTTTATTTCACAAGTCTAGTGAACATCAGACGGATTTTGCACACATTATGTCCTGCTAAAATAAAAATTCGAATAAAAATGTATTTAAACTATACAAATGCAATTCTCGAAAGGTGTCGATTTTTATAATATCATACACAGTCTATTATCTTTTGTAATGACGTAATAACTACTTACTACTTAACAGTGACTTACGTAGGGCTTACGTTGCCCCCGTGGGGTGGTATCTTAGCACGAAATCCTCGCACTCGCCTTTGACTATTTTCTATGGAGCTAATGTTTAGCTGAATACGACGATTAAATGTGAAATGTAATTGATTTGATTTAAATTATTCTTGATATTATATTTAGAACTACACTTGAATAGAAAAAAAAACAACAAAAATAATACGCTACAGCGTAGTGGCAATGCATACAATTTCTTTCACAATAATACAATTTTTAAAAATAACGTTATAATAGAGCTGATGTCACGAGTCAAATAAATATCAGACAGATTATGCACTCATTATGTCATTGTGTCATATTTTTATTATACCTGCATAGTGCATGGTGTAACAGAATGAACCTTAAAAATGGAAAAACTTTTGTTCCAATCAAAATTTGAAGTTTTAATTTATAGAAGCTTTCGCTAAAAGTAAGAAATAGTTTTTATTGTAACGCTTTAATAAGTGAAAATCAAAAATTATAAATTTGTCAACTTAATTTTTAGAAAAAATCTTACGGTACAAAACTATTTAACTAAACTACTTTATTTTTCATATTTTTTCAAAATATTAATGTTCAATAATATCAATTATTTTTAGGTATTAAGAAAAAAATGTCCACCTATTTGTACTCAAGCCAAGACATATTGATTCCATACACCCCCGCCATCATCAAACTCCTACCTAAGTACTATAATTATTATGCCATTGCTACTTGAGTGAAGTTAACTGAAATTAATCTAAGCACAACGAAAAACCGACGATTTAGAGTAAAATTCTGTTCCACTTTGACAATAATAAACAATTACTGGTTGATAAGCAAATAAAAACAAAAATAAAGAAATGTATGAAAATAAAAATAGTTTTATTGGCTTATACAACAATGCAATTATTACAGTAAATCAGTAGCGTGGATTATTATAAGCATTTTTCGCCGCCAACGAGTTCTATTTTCGTTTAGTCTTACAAATTAAGGAAACAGTATGAGGACAGAATATTATTAATAACGCAAGGCGTAGGTTTTTCTAACGATCACATGCTTGGGAACAATCGTCCCCTTCCTCCAGGATCAGATTAACTCAAATTGTATCAAATACGATTTCTAGAAAATAAAACATCATCAATATAATTCGACCGTATACATTTTAATGGCAACTGTCCGATTGTGCAGGCGTGCTTAAATAAGGTCAAGTATGGTCGTCATTTTCCTGTTTAAAGCTGCCAATTAGGGATTACTTGAAAATTGACGCGATGAGCGAAATAATAAAATATTATATAATAACAATAATAAAACTTATAGTATTATTGGCTTATAAAATAAAGCAATTATAAAAATCATTAAAGTGTAAATTATTATTTCATTATTTCGCCGCCAAAAAGTTCTATTTTCGTTAAAGTTTACTGTGCTAACATGATACCATTATATAACATAGGTACAGAGTGGGATTCCCTAACGACTAGGGTCAATCATCCCTTTCTCCAGCATCGGGTTCACTCGATTTTTATCAAACATAATTTATTGCTGGAAAAAAAAATACCAATGTAATTCAACTAAGTATACACTTTAGTAGAGCACTGTCCGATTGAGGCGTATACTTAAAGTGTAGGTATGTATTCATTACTCATTTTTCTGTTTAAAGCGGCCAATTAGGGTGTATGTACTTGAAAGTTGAAGCATTTAGAGCACTCCGAGAGCTTTCTACTATAGAAAACCACAACAGAGAAAATAGATGGGACAAAACAGAAATTAATAGTGTTGTTGTGAAACTGCCACAGAGTCTATATAATATGGGGTGCTTGCAGCTGCAGTTTTCACAGACAATATTATAATTATTAAAATTTTTTTTTTCTACTTTATTTTTATTTGCACTCTAAAAACAAAAGGTCTTATCCAGGCATAGTTAAAACAATAATATTGGACGATTTGTGGACGCGATAGAGGGAAATCTCAAGCAATGTAAAAAAAGTATATTTGATGAAATAAAAAGTACTACAATTAACTATGATACTATCGTCAAATTAATTATCCAAATATCACTATTTAAACAGCACCTCCAATCCGCATATATGACTTTCAATATCGACGTCATAATTATTATAATATTATCCTCAACACGATATGTACAGTTGTAGTATCCAAGTAATTATAAAACAACATTTACTGGTGAGAACAGATTTTCACAAGACAATATTTTCGATACATTGATCGATAACAAGGTGACTATCTGTAGAGCAGTGGTTCTCAAACTTGAGTACTAATTAATATACCGTACTGTTAGACGTCAAATGTACCTAAATTATTATTTTTGTACATTATTTTTATTGAATATATTGTATCGGAATTATAAATAATTATTTTTAGCCAGTTTGAGTATAGTTATACTAGTACACGACTGGTCCACAATACACACCACACGAGTGCAGTGTTTGAAAGGTCAAGAAAGTCTTAGGCATCTTTGATTTAGACTCTGGAGCAGTGATGCCCAACCTTTTTTCCTCAGTGGAACACTTTGGTAAACAATTATTATCTCCGAGCAGGCCTCCAAATATAAAAGTACGAATAATCCCAATGATTTAATTTTGTTACACATAGTAGGTATAAAATATGCATCACGTAGGTACATCGTACATATTGGACTTGTCTCGTATCATCCATTAACTCTTGAAAATATTACAAATTGAGGTTAGGTAATAATTTTACTTTTTTTTTAATATTTTGTTTTATTTTAAAAATGTGTAACGGGCCACAAAGAATATCTTCGAGGGCTACAAGTTGGGCACCACTTCTCTACAGTAGTGTTTTGACATCAAAAATTCTTTCAATAGGAATATTGTCAATAAATCAAGTACGATGATAGAACATGTATTGCATAGAATTACGAATTAAATCTGCTGAATAACGGCAAGCCTACTCATTTCAATCTTTGCTACAGTAAAACCTCGAAAATTGATTTATTACTCGTTGAAATACACTCATGTGATCATTGGTCCACGATTCATAAATGTTGGGTCCCGAGTTTCGGATTAAAAAAAAGTTGAATTATGATGATAATATTTCTCCAAAAAAAAAAAACATTAAAAGACTCTCCTAAAACGAGAAAAATATGCAAAAATAATCAATGAACAACAAATTAAATTCATGCTTTAACATGCAAATTTTTATTTTTTTTCAAACAAAAGAAAATAATAATTATTATATTTTGTGATTTTTTCTTGAACAATTGTTATTATGATAAACCAATCATAGTTAAAAAAAAAAATAGAACACAAATTCACTACTGCGCTAGACAAGAAATAAATTAATGTAAATTAATATTTGTATTGTTTTGGTAACAGATACTAGAAATTTGCAAAAAGGAGGTCTCGAATAAATAAATATTTTTTTTCACATATTTCACAAATTAATGCAATATATTATGCTAAAAAAACCAAACATTTCCGAACTTGAAATATTAGATTTCGAAGAACTATCTTTAGTATAAAAATTAACTATATCAATAACTAAGAAATAACTCGTTTAAATTTCAAATTAAGTATCTACATCAAAATTTAAAAAAAATGATCCACTAATAATAATTTAAAGTAAAAAATTAGGTTTTCGTTTAAAAAAACATTAGTTTATATCGCAATAGGACACTCATTCAGTTTAAGAACTTGAACAAATAAAGCTTTTAATATATTATTTAAAAATGCCAAAACTCAGACTTCGAATTAATGTGAAAAAAAATGCGAGTGAGCATGATTGGTGAATCGCTCTGTAAAATCTCAACTCTGTGTTTATTTCCTCTACATAATAGTCCAAAATTAAAAAAACAAATGTTATAATCGTTATGCTTTTGTGTGTATCTACAAATACATGATATGATATAGTAACCGTATGGGCTAAAAAACCATTTATTTGAAAATAAAAATTCTATTTAAGAATTAAAAAAGACAAACTCTCAATTTTCTCTAGATAATTTGTATAATTTGTTAAATTTGTTCAAAGATTTAACCAATATAAAAATGCAGATGTCATAATAGTACTAAATCTAATATTATACATATGTATTTTCAAACAGATATGCAAACAGGGGCGAATTAATGATAGTTTTTTTTATTGAATTAAGTTGAGTTGATAGATAATATTTTAAAAAGATTAATGTTCATAGTGATGATGATTTTTTTTTAACGCAGTTAAGGTAAAAGTTATATGGTAACTTACAATCAATTTAATAAGTTAAGTTATTATTATCATTATTATTTTTGTATTCATAAGCATATAAGCAACCAGAAATGTGGTTCATTACATACATTATTTTATTAGCTATAATATTCAACGTAACTTGGATTTGATTAAGAGTAACTCGTTATTTATTAAGTTTATATCAATGAAAATCAGTATAGAGGGAAAAATAATCAAGTTAATGAAAATGAAATAGTTAAAATTAACTTATAATTTCAACTTTTTGACTCGTTTATGCTCATGCTTGCTCACATACTTACCTCATGGGCTAGAATACCCTCATGGGATTTGAATATTAAAAATCTATAAAAGAATAAACAAACAATATTTTATAAAACTCTCGACGCGGTCGTACAGCATAAACTCTAAAACTCCCCTACATTATAAAAATAATTAAAAATAATAAATAATAATATATTATGTGCCTACGAATAAATATGTATATAATTATTAAGTGAACAACGTGTAGTCGTGGGTTGTACAACAACACTGTACGGTTTATAACATATCTACCGCGGTATCGTTATGTGGGTCTGCGGCAAAAATGTGAACCGTATTTTGTTTCGCAAGCTTTCTGACGTTTTTTGCATTTCGGTTGGCGCGGCGGCGGGTAGAACAAGTCGTCTGTTCAACACAACTGCGTTTTAAATTAATTTCATTTGTCATCGTCAAGTAATAATTGCGAAGCTTAATGCCGGAACGGTTTTTCGCGAATAAAGAACATTCCGACGAGTCTTCCGGTCAACGAGCTTATGTAGGGTTTTTTTTTAAAAAATTTATATTATTATGAATAGTTAATATTTATCTTGTCGACTCGGAACGATTTCCGGTGGCCGTCTGCAAAATTCGTCGGGAAAAAGAATAGGTGAGATTTCAAATAAATCCCATACCGATGACTAAACCGAACCCAACCAAACCTATGTGATTGAAACTGTAGTTTTTGATATTAGTATCGAATGAAATTCTACGCGAAAAGCCACCCGGTGAGGTGACAAATTTACGATTTTCCGGTTTAAATGTCGCTGGATTCGAAAATAAATAAACTATCGTCTAATTTTAGCTTATTCGTCGCGGAATCGGTGAAAAAATAACAAATAAAACCTCCCAAGCGCTACTTAACTATGAACCGTCTAGAAAATATCACCCTCGTTTGTGACTAAAAATTAAAAAAGTCCAAATTGTTGTTTACTGTATCATGAAGATTTATTACAAGGTAACTATATTATTTTATTGTTTAAAAACTTTCGTTGCATTGTAAATGTTATCATTTTTACTATACCAAAAAAGTCAAAAGTGTACAATATTAATTATATTAGGCCGGTACAATCTATCATAATTAAAATCATGAGACACATCCACTGATAATTCCATTAGTTAAAATATTTAAAGTTTAAAGTTTAAAGACATTAAGGTATAATTTTGTGATAAAATGTAAAATATATTTCTTGTTGTATTATTAATGACGATTTTGTACGATTACAATTATATGTTTGATTCAAATTACTAAATGGTCTACTCTGTTGATCGATACAATATTTGAAGTGGTTTTATTTTTTATCAAAAATCGGTATAAACACATACATCTTATAATACGACATCAACTATCATTAAAAAAACCTCCTAAAAAGTAATTTATGTATGTTTTGAAAATACGTAATAAACCGATAAAACCTCAATTGTCGCATTACCTTGACTATTTATTCAATATAACCACAATATTGAAGATTTTACTCCTTCGAGATGAGATTCGATATGGTTTAAACATTTATTTCCAAAGATCATCAGAAATCCGTTTATTTAATTTATTAAACGCGGTCTGCGTCTTCGGAAGAATTGGTTCGAGCACATCATGGTAGTCAACCTCGAATTATCATCATCGTACTTACCAAAAATCTTAATCATATTACCAATTCATTTTCTGTACAGCGTTTGTGTTGTCGGTATTAAACTTTGAACTCCTAAGAACTTTTGAAACTTCCTTGCAAATACAGACAGGCCGAAAGTATATGAAACCGCAGCATTTTATGACTTCTATTTTGCACGAAACTGTCTGAAACAAATTTCAAGTTAAAATATAATATACGTACAATATTATCGCGATCGGCACTTTGATGTTGTACACTAATAATAACTATATAATAACCCGCGCAGATAATATTATTTACATAAAATTTAATTTCACTTATTAAATACTTAAATACGAAGTGAAGTCTTTTTCTCAGTTCGGAGTGTGGTTAATTAATTGGGTGTATATAAACACAGTTTATTTGTTCACACAGTGCGTGTATACATTGTACGGGTTTTGAGTAGATACATGTCTTAGTTTGAATTTACATCAGGACTTGTACCTTCGGGACATGTTGTGCATTTGAAAATTTGTCTCGCGGATATCACACGGTAAATACATATTAAACGTGTTTAAGGACTGTTTGCTTTTCGTGCCGTTAAAGTGATTTTAATTTTTCGTGTAAACGCAGCGCAGTCGTCTTCGTATAATTGCTTTTTGAGCGTGCAGATGATTATTAGTACCTTTAAAATTTCGAAATACACAACGTCTGTTATACGAATACGTTTAGCAAAACAATAAAATTCGAACCGATACAAAGTTTATCTAGACGAAAAGTTACAGTTGTGTAATAAAATTGTACGGCGCAAGTAGTGCGTGTGATAAGATGTATAGTATCATTCGATCAACGTGATCGTCAAGTGTACTTTGTTCTCAAATATATTATAATGTACCAGGTATATAGTAAAGGGACATACGTGGTTTATCGTTTTGGGGAATCGCATATTATGTCTATACGCCTTGTAATAATTGTGTGGCTTGTGTCAAAACAGACGGATCTCGCTTTTTGGTCGGATTGTGTTATGACAAATACTAAGATAAATATTTTAATCCATTTTATTGTACAGCATACAGAAGAACAATAGTCGTTTCGATAATTAATAAAACCATAATAATATGTATATTATGCAGAAGTTAAAGTGATGTATTGTAAAATAAAATTTCTGTAACAATTTTAATTTATAAATACTATACTTAAATCCCGGCTAAAAGTTGTAAAAAGTTAAATTGGCTCTTTTGAACCCGAGCCACGTTCTCATTTTCTAACATCCATCAGTAGAGAAAGTGAAAACATTAAGGTATGTGACGAGGGTTATTAGTGGGACCTCCGGTTGTCGCATTCAGAGCTTTTTACAATTCTTCGGAGTATTTGTTTCACGTAAATATTAATTAAAATCTAGCAGTTTAGTTTTTAAGTACAATACAATATTCAAACTATTGGCACTTTGTCAATTTTTTTAAAATTTCTAGCAATTTTGTTGACTTTCTTCATTTTTATAATTATTTACTTCAATTAAATATTTCTAATATATTTTTAACAGTTTTATGAGAATTCAATTATGATTGAAATCGGAAATTAGTATGAAGTATATACATGATGTGTATTGTGTATGTACTTTTTAACCAATGCAATGATGTTTAACTGACATTTATGAGGAAACTCTTTGTTATTTTTGAGGGCAGTTTTGGATTTTATAGGTACAATTTTTGATATTTCTTAGTGCAATACAGCAATTAATTTTGCAGAGATTTTTTATACCTCCTACAACATCTATAAGCTGTATTTATCATGATATTCGAGATAATTTATTCAAAGTATAAGACACTTACAGCAGAGGCCAACCAACTGCCTATATTGATTATTTTTTTTTAAACAACGTATGCAAGAATATTGAAAATAATGTAGGTAGGTATATATCTTGAGCATTATTTCTAGCTAGAAATGAGGAAAAGTTTCTCAATCCTCTAGTTGATGATAAAAAGTTTTTTTTTTCAAACGAGAAATCTGGAAACTTTAAAATGAAAAAAATGACTTCACAACAGTGGCCGCCGTATACCATTATTAAAATATTGAAATATATAAATTATATACAAACGTAAGCGTAGACACAGGTACTTTCTAGTTGTGTTTTAAGATAGGTAATTGAAAGTCCAATAACTGTAGATAAATCGATCACAATAGCACATATATATACCAGTATTTTACCACTATATACCATTATTCAAGTACATCACATTCAGCAACAATATATATATACCAACATACTTGTAAGTGGTTCCCGAACTTTGTTCCATGACTTAAGTATTACCTATCCATACTTTGGTATACCGCACACTAAATTAAAATACCTTCTATTTGGCAAAAAAAAATAATAATATTTATAATATTTGTTTATTTTTTTTTTTTTTTATTATGTTTCTTTCAATACACATCGAATAATTTTTTATTCTATTTAAAGAAACAGTGTGAAATGTGTCATGAAATCGCAAAAATACTTTATCAAAATAAAGTTGGTCCTTATAAGATAATAATATATAGTTCATGTTTTCAGGACGCTGTATTTGGGAAACACTGTTGTCTACCTGTATAGTGTCACAACAATAAATGAGCATACATTTACCATAATTTTTTTCCCCTCAATGGAATCTAAATCTAAATATTTTAAAATCACGTTAAAAAAAAAAATATTGCATTTGTCATTACTGTTATTTTGTTGGTGTATTAAAATTGAAAAATGTTGTTGGCACATTTTTTTATTCCTTCAGAGAATCAAAAATAATGAAAAAATGTTCTTGTGACGTGTAAAAATAATTGTTTGCCTTTGTAATTATTAGTTTCGTCGTGTCGTACAAGTGTTCAAAAAACCTTCAAATAAAAATAATGACGATGATAATTTATTCATAACAGTTATTGCTATTGCTATCCGTATAATTTGTAATGTTCCACAAAGTTTTGCCACACATTTGAACACGAGAAAGCGCGAGGAAAAACTTATTGCTGAAACACGGAACAAAATATAACCCGTTTTAAAATGAATCGTCGTACACTCGTACCGTAATATTTATAATCTTCCGAGCTCAGTTTTGTTTTGCACAACTTTTACACCAACTCGAAGTCACTTAGTCACTGCATGTACCCGGAAACCGCACAATATTTTTTACGTAAGACTCAGCGGACACGACGACTATGGCGTAACTGTGATTTTTGATGTTTTAGCTTTTGATCTTACGGTCCTGTTATGTATATAGCAGCCATACAGAGAAGGTTGTTCAGCAATTTTTACCTGTAAATTTATAATCCAATACATTTTAACGATGTTTTTTTTGTTAGCAAATTAGTTTGTTCAGTCATTTTTTTTTAACATCATAAAATCCGAGAGGTTTTTGGTCAATATTTATTTCACAAGTATAATGTAATGTATATCCTTATATAGAACAGATTAAAAACCACGAACTTCATGCATTTTAAGGGCCCGCGAGGAGAAGGCGATCAATCGACTAGTATTATAGAGAAATAAAGTTGTGGACCAACTTGTGGATTGAAAAAAAAAGAGAACGTGTAACATAATTGTTGATATTATTTTATTTTATTACATTTTTTATTTATTAAATTAAGTCCGCGGCAGCTGAGGCCATTGGACCGACATAAATTACAGGTTTACATTATTATACACTACATTATTAACATGCTTATCATTATACATGGTACATGGATGTATGATGAAATGGACAAATTTTGAATTTTGTTGATTAATTAATAGTTGTAAATGAATTCTAAAATATTTTTCAAGTTGTATGGATTCGGTGACTCGGAGAGCTGGTCGAGCAAGTCTGTTATTTTATTGTATTAAGCAAATTAAGATAACGTCGGACCAATATTCGTGTCATTATACTTGGCTCTACGACAGCATTACGTCATCAGTTCCAATGAATACAATACGCGCCACTGATAAATGCTCATATACCTACGATAAGTGTAACGTAAATGACGAAAATAAAAAACTTTCGATATAGTTTAGCCGTTCGGCCGTGAAATTATCAATATTTTTTTTACGGGAAAATGTCAATCACTAAACGCGCATCGTCGCTGTAAGAATGTATTCTGTGTAAGTGCCAATACAATACAAAAGTGCATTATAGTGAATTTCTGAACCTCTCGGTGGATGCACTGTACCGTAGTCACCGATAATCCCATATAGTATATACCGATTGATTTTTGACCAAAACAGTACAAAATATATAAATCGTATCAGTTGTACAGAGCTTTTTCATTGGTCTGAAAACTCGAAATCGATTTTTTTTTTTAACGGTTTTTACGATAGACCTCTAAAATGATTAGCTGGTTAGCCACACTAACTTAGGGATCTGTGCGGCTTAGCTTTATGGTGGCTTAGTCTTAATCCATGTTATATATATATATATTATATATATTATATATTTATCCCATAACATCACTTTATATAAAACAACATAAAGATACACACAATATTATACGGAGTGATCCATGTAACTCACTGTTTCAGATAACGTACTAACGATTTTGAAAATATTTCTTTTAAATCGAAAATGTGTGTAGTTTTAAGTCGTTACAACACTGCAGTGCATTGGTGGAAAACAATTATATTTTGTTCTATTGCTTTATGTTGTAACATTGCTACTATTTTAAATGACAAAATATATTAAGTAGAAGTCTCTAAAAAAAATTTTAACTCAAAAAATGTTTTAAACCACGTTAATAGTAGCCATAATTTTTCGAAAAACAATAAACGCCCCTAACCTCATCTAACCTCGGAGGGGTGTTACCCGTCATTTTTCTGAGAAAAACAATTTCATTCACTTAAAATTGTGTGAAAAAAATATTTTTTAAAACGTCGATAGTTTTTGAAATGATGATGCTCGTGTCTCACGCTGAAGGATCATCCAGTATTATAGAGAAACTTCTGACGGAACGAACAAATTTGAATTTAATTCGTGTTTGCACGACAGTAGATTAACCTACCGACCGATTAGTAGAAAATTAATTGTTCTTCAAACACTGCGGTGTGAAATTCTGCTCGCGACAGAGTAAAAAATCGTTTCCATTGTTCGAAAGACAATAGACGCTCGCGTCGAAGAGGTGTCATCCGACGGTTTGTCTTTTCACAACGATAATCATATTATATTATCTTATCGTTTTGAATGTTTTTCAACATTTCGTCCATTTTCGACCACAAAAAAGTGTATTTCTAAAAATATATTTTACAGATTCTGAGCCTAGTGTTTTTTTTTTTTTTTTTTTGTGTTTTTTTTTTTACATCGATTGTTTATGTACTGTGTACATTTCGTTTTTCTGAGAACGACTTTTCTACCGTCAGACGTTGCTTATTAATCCGATCGATACACGTGCACTCGTTTTTTACTCTCATTTTGTATCCAAAATAAATTGTATCTATAATAATGTAATAGTAATTGGGACTTTTCAGAGTTCATTATTTGATTTTTCAACATTTTCAATACGAAATTGTAGTTATTAAAAAATGTGAAAACGAAAATTACACGATATTGTTTTATTCGAGTTTTGACATATTTCTCCGCAATCATTTCAAAAATAATAACGATTCACAATATAAAGTCAAGATTTGACCTACCTATACTAGGATATTAGACTTTTCTATCACCTAGGTAGGCACTCAATATTGTAATAATCGGTGAAAATTTCAAAAATGCAAAATCATTATTTTTGGGATTACGAAAATACAACATTGATGGTGAAAAAGTCCAATTTTCTTCTATTATTTTGGAATTTTATTGACATTTCGGATTTAGTCTAAATCTCAATTATATTTTAGTGATATTTATGACGTAATGTTCAATAACAATACGCTAAATGTCTGAATACGCATAGAACATAAATATTTATGAATTATATATTCCATCGGTTTATAATGATTTTGTCATACTCTTATGAATGAACTTTTCATTTTCTCAACTCATCATAGTAGTTTGCTAAAACAATTTTTTTCAAACGGTAGACAAAATGAAAATATTTTTTCTGTAAATTAAAAACAAAGAATTTAGTAAACATTGTTTTATTTGTTACAAAATTAGTTGGATGTCATTGAAGATGATCCTTTCAGTTATCGAGTAGTAAACATTAATGACGTAATAATTGTTTTTGTAGGAGACATTTTGACTGCTTCCCTAGGCCCACAAATTTTTAATCCGGCACTCGACAGTCGACAACGACAGGTTATGAGGCAGAGTTGGTTTCCAGTGAAGCTTTTTTTTTTATTATCATAACACGCATATTTTCCGAAAAATGGTATCGACAACTTGACGGTTTTGAATCACTTTTTACCAGACAATATCACCATAAATACAATTTGCTGCAAGCAGTGCCTGTCTAATTATTTGAAATCACAAGACATTAGGTACATTACAGAAAAGTTAGTAATCCCAGTTCATGACGTATAGTGAGCATATTATAGTGCAAAAGTTTTTGTTTTTTTTTGAAACTGAAGGGAAATCGCAAACTCTATTTTACAAGTTAACTAGATTTACAATTTTTTTTTTTTGTTGTTGTAAAACCGTCTTATCTAGTAATATTTTAAAGAAAAAAATATATATGCACAGGAGGATTCATCAAACGAGCTTCTCCGGTTAAAATAGTTAAGTTATTAGAAAAATTGAAGTTGTCTGTTTTTTTAATTGAGTACTTACTACGAACAGGAAACATGTTTTGTTGGTTTATTTTTTAACTTAAATATTATTACCTAAGTTTTTTTTTCATATTGATAATTCTCACATAAAGATTACATAGTTCATGTACTTTTAAATAACATGAGACAGCTATTTGAAAAGCAACCAGCCAACTTCAGTGAGTCATTATAACTTTTAAATTATTCTTAGGTATTAAGGAAACGATATTTAAAAGTTATTTTTATATTCCGTAAGCATAATAATAACTAAGATATCATAAATGTTATTTTTCTTTAAACAGTTTTGACTTTTTATTAAAAAAATCATGAGAATGAAATTATCCGGTCGTTGCATTTAACCTTACCATGTATGATAATTTTATTATATTTTCAATATTGTCTGTGACAATTCATTAAATAAACGGAAAGTCCGAAATAGTCTCACTACGACCTAGGTAGTAGTAACTATTTAAGAGACTGGGGTTATATTGACTTTTCAACTAACCAACAAATTGCGGTGTGTCTAAGAGGGTCCAGGACTCTAGGTAATATTGTATTATTTTATGGAAAATTGTAAACATTTTCTCGTGGAATATACTTACTTGCGACCCGACTTAGATGTTTTCCAACAATTAGTATAATATAGTAGTCAGTACAGTGCTCGTATGGGACTCGAGTCATTTTCCCGTTTCGAATTATTATTATTTAACGTCGATTCAAATAATATTAATAATATTACAGTCGAAGTTCCAACTGGAAATTATAAATGCAAATATTATATGAGCTGCCTAACAGCGAACCCGTTCTAGTGTGACATCTGCCCCGAACTGTCTACATGTATAATTAATAAATGTATAATATATTAATACAGTTGGACTATAAAAAGTGGATAGACGGTTACCCGTTATTGACGAGTACCTCTACTCCCAGTGACGTACACACAATTTTCCCATTAGGATTTCCCTAGGATCAGGATAATGGATAAATGATATAAATTAAAATACTATTATATTGTCAGAGTAGTTGGATACCTTTATGATTGTCAGTTATATATATGGATCTTCGACATTGTTAGATATGCAGGACTGGAAATCAAATTTAAGTATTGGTAAAAATCGTTAAAATTCATCTAAAAAATCAGAAATGATATCAAAATCGAATATATCAAAATTTTACGTTGAAATCGAAAAAAAATTTAATCATAAATTATATCCCACAATAATAATGCTTTGATTTTTTTATTACATACAAATCGATTTAAAATTTAAAAAAAAATTAGTATACATTTGAAGTTCAACAATAGGTTCATAATTTGATTTATGTGAAGGCGATAATAAATAACTAATATTTCGTTTTCGTAGGCCACTTGCATGGCCTCGATGACAGTTTTCTCGTAGTTAGAAATCAAAATTAAATCGTAGACATGTAAAATTGATATTAAAAAAAAAAAATTATGTTCAAAATGTAATTGAAAATCATAATACAAATGCTAAATAGATATTGTACAGGTACAACAACATAACAATTATAAAATTATACATTATCAAAATATTATTTTAAATTTAAATCAGAAAAAACTAAAATCGAAATTGAAATTAAAATCTTTCATTTTGATTTTAACCTTGAAATTGTACAGGGAAATGTATCTGTATTTTTCTCCAAAATATTATTTCATTATAACAGTTATAATTTATTTATTGTGAGTTAAAAAAAAAAAATTAGAATCTTGACTTGTCGATCTGTGTCACGTGCTTTAAATTAATTCTTACTTATACAGTACAACTTCCGTGAACTTTGAATTCAAGTACTACTCTCTTCCATTCGGAGAAATGTCCCGTTTAACGAAAATTCTTGAGTACCGCAATCAAATGTTGAGCAGCCAAAAATTGTAAGGTAATTTCAAGTTTAAACTTTGTATTTCTATTTAACACATTGCCCGTAGTGTGAATTATTGTATTATTACTTGGTGCTATCGAAGTTTCACCGTAATAAAAATTATAGCGCAGGTACCTTTGATATGCTAAGGTTCAGCCCATGTGTGCTGCGGTCAAGCATCGTCCGGAGTCGCTCGCTCCCGGATGGGTGTCCCCCGGGATTCATGACGACCACAAAAATACACCTAACCGTACCACCCGTAACCCCAGCCATGCCAATCGACCATGGCGGAGGTGATAATAATATTTTTCTCTCTTTATTTGAAATAAACAATTAATCATACCTCAGGGACACAATTAAATCTGGTACGTGATCAGAGTAAAATACATACTTGTTCATTTTACCAATCACATATGAGAGTGTAAGAGTCAAAATAAAATATGTGTCTAACACTTCGACGACCACTTTTAACTGCTGTTTAAACATGACATTTCGTAAATCTAACTACATCAAATGGTTTACTCAGCGAGTGTGCCCATGGAGTTGCCCCATAATAACTATCCAATCTCTCGTATTATGTTGCTCTGACAGAATGCCTTTGTTGGCTGACATTTCAGAGGAAAATTAATTTTCAAAGCTTGAATTATTCTCGTCCAAATATATATGGAAGGGAATAGTTTCTGTATGTACAAAGAAAATCAAAAACCAAAGTTCAATTGTTGGATGGTTTACTGGCAGTGCAAAAATCAATGACGTAATATAATAATAAAACTAATAATAATATTTTCCTGGCGGTTTAATGTAAATTACATTAATATTATGTGATGATATTTTTATTATTATATTGTTGTTAAACGGGCCGAGTGTCCCGGTAGGTACTCCAACGTTTTTAATTGATTTTTTTTATTCAATAAATCATTACCATATTATAACATCGAGTCCCTCCTAACCACTCGACTTTGAGGGTGTTCGGATGTTTTTCAATATATCTTTCAGAAATCAAAAATATATTTTGCCTATGAGGAAGTAATTAAATTGAGCGCCTCGATAAAATCGATGATAGAATAATATATATTTTGATGATGAATTGCGAAATATCAAAATGATGGCAGCGCACTATTTGTTCTCTCTCTCTCGCCCACTCAGCAATCGACACAGAATCAATCTTGGGTCGTTAGATTTTTTGAGTAAATTGGCTCGTTACCAAACTTAAAACAAACTTGTTATATGCTATCGCATTGACCTTTCGGTGTTTAGCTATAACAGTGTCGAAACTAAACGAAAAAAATAATTTAATGACGACCAAAAAAAAAAAACTAACTATTTCACATTTTGATGTATATATTGTGTCAAAGACGCGCAGCCATCGTCGTGGGATAGAACAACATTATATTAGTTATTTGACATTTATCAACGAAATAAATAATTTCATAATTATAACCAACGGTTGCATCATATTTGTTTTTTGGTTTCAATATCATGGAAACATTCTCGCTTTTGATCTTTTGTTTCACTGTACACACACGCTATGACAAAAAAGTTCTACCAAACTAAATGAAAAAAAAAGGAAATACAATAACGATCAGAGGGTATTCTTTATTCCTTAGACCTTTTGTTTCACGACCTACATATTTTTATGCATTGTCGTTTGTTTTTTCGGGTTTCGAACGAGAAACAAATTTCAAGACTTTGTAAATAATTTTTAGAGACCTTGCATTGGAAGCAGATATTATTATTCGGTTTTAAGTTTAGTATATATTGCTCTCCCGGAACAGTCCGATATTTTCAGATTAAAACTACTATTGGTTCTGATCCCTCGATTTTGTACACCTATTTGAGTATGTATCTTTCGGGTTTATCGGTACTATTAAAGTTCCGTTTGAGGAAATACCTAAGCTCTACTTAATCGATGTTTAGACGGAGCTCACTCTCCATGTTTTCGAATCCAAGTGCGTGCACTTTCATTTCGTACGGACACGAGTTGGATTTGAAACTATATAATATATCTAGTATCTAACCACTCAAATACTTCGCTAATTTTCGCGACGGGTCACGGAACATTGTTGTTTTTTCATCTCAAAAACAATCGTCGGCGTCGGGTAGTCTATGGATAGTTTAAAAACACGATTCGTTGGTTTGCTAAAAATAATCGAACGTTTTTCGTGTAGGTACACTTGTGTGACAGAATGGCCCGAAATGACTTTTTAATCAATATTCAACACTTTATTTTATATAATTTATAGCATCACGATGTGCAATATATTATGTATTTTTTCATTTCTATTTTTTAATATACCCACTGATGATAAAACATTTTAAATTTAAATGTATTTTTTTGGAAAAAATCAAAACAGAAAAGTTGAAAATCTAATTTAAAAAAAAATGTCGATGGTAAAAAGATGTATTTAAGTTAAGTAGTTAATTTTTCTAATTATTCTAAATGTAAATTTTTTTAGATTAAATTAATTTGAAACGTACCCATCTAAATTAACTTTTTTTAAACGATTCTTTTTTGGAATGTTCAGACATAAATACATAATACTATAGTAGTAAATCTTAAATTATTTATTATAAATAAATATATATGTGCATTTTTAAAAGGATATTTTAAATGATGCATTTTAATTTAAAAAAAAGTTACTTCCACACAGCTATTATAAAACAGTTGTGTATAAAGTACCATACTTTTATTATATTAAGCGATGCTCCGTAGAAATTAATACAGACAAACAGCGTTGAAAAAAAATATATTTTAGTTAAAAATGTGTACCGGCTTTATTTTATTATTACTTTGTACGCACGTTGTAAGTTATAGATGAAATATTTAAGTGAACAAAAAATATATTTTGTGGATTAACGTGTGACAGCACTGCGGTGAATAAAGATAACAATTATTCTACAGCCAAATTATGTTTAAAACATTGAACTTTTCTATTTGTATAGTTCTTTTTTTTTTTTATATATATATATAAATTATATATTATTACTATATATATATATTTGTTTATTTTTAATTGCCTGCAGTAGTTAAAAAAAAGTGTCGTTTTTCTCTTTGACCTAGACAGTTGACCAACATTTTTACATCAAGACAGAAAAATGTAAAAATGAAAAGTGGAAAATGTGGGGCGGTGATCATTTATGAGCACTTTTTCACTAGAGGTCAGAAAACAATTTATGGACTCGTGTAGTGCACTCAAACAAAAGAAAAGGGTCAGAATAGATATACACACCTGGCCTGAATAGTCTAGATATGGGTACTAATAAACATATCGCGTTTGCCTGAAGTAAAAATATCACTGACTCCAAAACAAAAATAAAATCAATGTGAAAACCCATTCAAAACATGTGTGCCATCGGTCTGTATATCGATGTTCATGAACAACTCGCAAGGTGTGACGCACAAACAGTCAACTGCCATTTATTTAGCTCCAAATAGTAAAGAAATATATATAACTGGAAAACTACTCGTACAAATTTTAAATCTTCAAAATGTTCAAGAGAATTGTTCACTGAATGGTTTACAGTAAAAAAAAAAGATGAGTTCGTTCTCATTTGAAATACAGAAATAATTTTGTACCGCTGAAAAACTGCAGTATCATTAAGTATAGAATAAAAAGTGTTGAGTTGTAAACAGTTGTAATTAAGTATATTATTTGAAAATCCTAAATATCAGAATTTGAATTAATTAATTATTAAATGACAAACCGGGAGTTAGCATATTTGGTGACGACGAGTCACTCAAATAGAAGTGTCAATCTTGCAAAAAATACTTTCGAAATAAAATATTTAAATACAGATACACAAACACGTCCATTCAGAAGGTGTTTAAAGTATATTACGATTAATTAAGCGATAACCAACGGTTATTAATTAAATATACAATAAATTATTAACATTCGAATAAATGTTTAAATCTTTAAACTCGAAATGATTTTAATTATGAATGAAATAATAACATAATGGTTCACAAAAACGTGACGAATAATTCTTTTGAATTTTTAAAAGCATATTTTAATAAATAATATTATTGAAATATGAAATGAGTTCCTGCGTTCAACACAGAATTCAAAACGTTTTCTAAACACTAAATTTAAAAAGTATTCTAAACACTATAAATGCGTGTCAGCACATATTTAATGGTATTTTACTCAATTAATGCTTAAAAAAAAGTCCAACACACTCGATCGACTGACGAGGTGTAGTCAATAATAACAACCGTCGTTGGCCACGAATTTTTTTCGTCAGATCCGTCAGAATTTCTTTCGTCTGACACTCTGCAAGAGGTGGGCATAATATAATAACGCTGGACGAAACACGCACAGGAAAGACAGCGGTTATCGTCGTTTCTCTTTATTCCGCGTTTTGGGTTTTCGGCCAATATATAATATAATATTGTGTCGGTTGAGGGACGGAGGACTACGGTTTTCGGACGGAGACGGTTTTCGAGTCTGTCACACTTACATCAAGTCGGGTGTACGCAGTGTGCGTGACATATGTATTTATACACACAGTGATCACTTGAGCCGTCCAATTTTTATCGTATTAAACAATAGATTTTTTGGTTCACTCGAAGTCAAAACACCGTAATATCTGCAAATAATTTTCGATCTATTAAACGTATCAAATATAAACTCGATTTCAGCGTATTACTCGTGGTTTATTCGTGAAATATGCTGCCTGACATTCATTGATGTTGAATAGATAAACAAATTAGTTGATTAATCGAGCATTAAAATCCTTGACTTTCGACGGCTTTTGGCTTCGAAACAAACTTTTTGTTCAGTTGAGAATCTCCTTCTTCCGCTTGTTCAAATGAATCATTGCAATAGACTTCATTATCCTCAGCGCCTACCTGTAACCGAAGTAGCGAAGAACTCATTGGACTTGTAGCTCGACAACTACCTACCGAGTAGCAATACTTTATTTGAGTGAACATTTTCGCAAACAGTTTTCAAAACCACGGCTGGCATTCCCTCGAACAGACGGAAGTTTGTTTCGCCACAGGACCAGTCCTCAAAAGCTTTGACGAAACTTCAAGGATATGAAAATATTATCATTATGTGCGTCATGTTTGAGTTGGATCGAACGCAAAGACGAAGCGATCGGACTAGCGCGTAAATATATACTTAAAAATCACAATCACCCTGTACATAGCTCTGCTGTGTGAAATATTTCTCAAACACCCTCGGGTTTAGAGTTTGAATTATACGCGAAATGTTTGTGCGAATCAGTGTTATCGCGATGATTGATGTACGCCAAAAGGGCCGAAGGGATGCGAGTCGGAGACAGGTAGATTGAATGGATCGTTCCAGTATTGTCGATAGCTATGACGAACGTCTACATTATTATACAGCTTATTCGAATCTAAGTCTTTTTCAAGCAAGCAAGCGAAGTATATTTCACCGCCTGAAGTGTAATCGACCAATTAATTACGATTTCGCATTAAGCATAAGAATACTTGCTTTATATTAAATCGAATGTCAGAATTAAAAATAATTAACTTTATGTCTGTCAACTACTATTCATATAGGTTATTATCCCATAAACGAATGAAATATATTTTATTTATTTGTGTTTCGCCATATTTCCGATTGCAGTCTATTGAATCATAAGAAATCGAGTAAACATGTAAAAGCTTATGAAAAAAAAAAAAATGACAAGCACTATTAAATTACAACTATCAATTAATTTACTGCATTTTAGAGAGCGCTATGCCATATATAAGTCAACGGGGCAGTGAACCAAAATTAACGAACTCAACATCAACGTTTTCCAAAAAATAAACAATACTAGAAAGTAGAAATATGTTTAAACTATTTAAAAAAAAATTTTGATGACATATTGGTTACTGGTTAGTAAGTAATTAATCAGTAGAGACCGGAAGTACATAAATGTGCCTGTTAGTACCTATACTGAGCTGAAGACTAGTAGGTGTTTCAAATCGAATTTATTTTATAAAGGACTTTCGTTTGCATTTACATAATTGCTTATTTTATAGGTTATTAAATTTAAAATATATTTCGTCTATATAGTCATAAACTCTGAATTTTTTTAATATTTTTTTTTATATTTTTTTTAAAATAATTGTATTATTTATATCTTTGGTTTTAAATTTTTGAATTACTTACAATTGCCATACAATGTCGATAAACTATTATTCGATAATAGTAGAATACCTGACAAATAAAAAAATAAAAAAATGATACTATAGTTACTTGTGTGTGAAAAACAATTTAAACATTTTATGAATATTAAATAACATAAGATTTACTTACGTCTGAAAATTCCAGCAGAGAATACTTTGAAAAAAACTTTTGAATTAATTTACTCTAAAAATGTGTTGACATCTTAAAAATGTGTACAAAATACTCCACCGGACTATAATAAACGATTTTACCTTCAACAGTTTTTTTCTAAACACTAGATTTAAAAAATTGGCCATTTTGAATTTCACCGAAAAAAAAAACAATCCAATTGAATAAATTATGAGCTTTTTTATTTTCGGTACCGTAAAAAAAAAATTATAAAAAAATGTTTTACCCGGCTCCTGTAGCTCGAACGTCTATAAATTAAAAAAAAAAAAAACGAATGATTCAATATCGGTCGGGACGAAAGTTTTTCATTCGGGAGGTTAGGTTTCATACACTCTGTGTACACGACGATAGCGGGTTTCTGTCGAAAAATTTCGTCTCACCGGTGAGAGCAGATCGTCCTCCGCGCCGCCGCCACGTGCTTGTTATCGTCTCCGTAAAAATAAAATGTGTACCCGACTCTCGAGCGGCATCGTTATTTCAGCGGTAAAATTGATGAGACTATATATTTTATTGTGCCCACCCCGCGCTCTGTGCGTATTATTACATATATTCCATATCGCGAACGCCTCTAATGCCCACCCGCCCTGCACCTTTGTGCGCACAGACGTTCCGTTTGAGTTATGATAATGACGACATTATACCCCGTGTGAGGAATCGCCGTCATAATTTATACCTAACCTGACCGCGCTGCAGTGATACCGCCGTTCCGGTCACCGTCGGTAACCGCGTTATACCCATATTGTGTCGAGTGGTATGCGTAAATCGTCAAGGCCGACGAACTGAATAATATTATCGTCTTCGATGGTACCTGACAATATGCTGCAGCCGCCCGGACGGATACGAATCTTTTTGAAGTTGGTGGTCGGGGGTCGCAAATAGAAATATTATTAAACGACGACGTCTCGTGTTATAAGACACACGAAAGTGACGTCGAGACCGCAATCAGCGATTGGATTTGAAGTTCGGGGAGACAGACCCCCAGAAATCCGCCGTGTCAATATTTGAGTGGTCACGCAGTGTTCAACCCTCCCCCTCCCTCCCCCATCCCAAATATAAACCCAATGGGTTTGAAAAAAACTTTTGTTTTGTACGCAGATAGTCGACCGTGCGCGGCGTCGGCCGTGACAAATCAAACATTGTCTTAGTCTTAAACTCCTCTAAAGTAAACTTTTGAGTAAACTTTATAGTTTATTTACTTATACGCGCAACGTATTAACGAAAAATCGTAAAATATGCCAAATAAAAAAAAAAATGTTTTCCGCGAGTCTCGACGACTTTTTATGAGTTATAATAATGACGATGCCATTACAATACAAGGTAAAAAGAGAAAAAATATAACATGAAAAAGTTAAGATTGTATTGACTAATACGATTTTCGAACAACAAAAGGTTAATAAACGGTAAAAAAAAATATCAATGTTCGACAAACTATTAAGAGCTCCAACCAAGAGGGAGGCCGAGGGTACGTAGTTAGTGGAACGAGATTTCGTTTTAAGAGTTTGAGGATTTCTCGAATAAAAATAACGAATGAACTATATTAAGTGAGAATTATACATTTGTGAGCTACGATTTGGATATTGTGCTCGTGTGTTGCCAAGATTTCGTATTATTACCGGTGTCAAAACAGTTTCATCACTGAGCATACATATTTTTATAATATTATAAAGTTATTAATATTCTTTGTGTACTTTAAAATTGACAGCCTATGCGCGCATTGAACAGCGGCGACTGAGACAGGCACAATCGATTTCAATTCGA
Source organism: Myzus persicae (assembly GCF_001856785.1). Classification (NCBI taxonomy): domain Eukaryota; kingdom Metazoa; phylum Arthropoda; class Insecta; order Hemiptera; family Aphididae; genus Myzus; species Myzus persicae. Next base: position 331,375 of record NW_019103945.1, read on the forward strand.
CTCAAAAGAGTAATAATATTATATTTTATTTTGTACCGAAAACAAAATATTTCAATTTCCACTATAATAGGTACTATTACTATACGCAATTTGTCAATGGGACAATATTGCATCACGTCTCGTACCATGTATGATGTGGAGCTGAAAATTTGCATTTATTATTTTTTTTATCAAACATTATATGTTGTGTATAATATTATATGATAATATAAGAAGGGTTGGATACCATATAAGAATATTTAATTCATGACATGTGTGTGTGTGTTTTTTTTTTTAAATTTCAAAGTGAAAAAAAAAGCATTTGTATTTTAGCGAAAATTTTAAGTTTTCCCGGTAATACGTAGCAGTCGACGAGTTCAAAACCGAAAATAGATATTTACTCGTAAGAGTTTGTTATATTACAATGAGCACTGTTACGGATGTCCTGCAAGGACAAATACATTAAACAGACACTTTCGAACTAATTATTACTTTCTATATTTAAAATTAAAAGAAAACTCACGATACAGCCAATGATCAATATAATGTTCTATAAAATGGTCTGACAAAAAGAATGTCCTGCCGATAACGACAATATGTTCTGTCTTACCACTCTAAAATCCAACTGCCACGGCTAGCAATCCGGACCCGACCTGTTGCCTGCAGCGTTTGACTGGAATGACGGTCGCAAAAATCCCTCCAAACAGTCGCCGTTGTACAATATTATTTGTGTATATCGTGCTAACTAATATGCTCAGAGGTCCTTAACAGTGCACACTGCCTAGGTCTCGGATTTACGTGCAAGTACATATTTTCACTTTGACGTGATTTCGGCAAGTCGGTGATAAATTCGGCATGTTCGGATATTATGTACCTCTGCAGTATAGTGTTCATATCTTATCAATATTCTTCCGATTCCTTATATAATCCCGTTTTGATTTTATGTAATAGCTTTGAATATAAGTGAGTGGCAACAGATGCTGGCTTGAAAACCTGGCGATAAATTCTAAAAAACAATTACGTGTACAGTAACCAAGTCGTTTTCCGAAAGAAAAAAACAAACACTACCTAGTCGTGTTCACCCGAATCGATAAATTCCGGCGTTTAATCGGCGCTATTATTGTCCGGCAGAATCGGAGAAAATACGAGCGATGACGATGATACTTCTGATTTGAGATCAAAAGCACTTCCATGAACGATCAATCTTTCAATAGCCGGAGGACGGAGCCAGAGCAGTTATCTGACGCAAACGAGTGAGAAACCGTTGGCTTGTAACGTGTGCGACAATTTCACTGAAAGAAGCAACTCGGTTAGGACGTTAGGTTCGCCTGTGCTTCGTCGAGTTGCTTCTTTCAATGAAATATTTGTCGCACGTCGTGTCACGAGAAAACGGTTTCCGGATCCTTGATCGGGTCACTTCTTCTTCCGGTGACCCGCGACTTGTCGCACACCGACGTATCTGCCGACGCATGTCGTAGAACCACGTACTCTGACAACTCTTGAGCCATCTTGTGGGCTTTCCATACATTTTTCACAAAAACTACGATTTGTGCGTTCCATTTACAATATAATAGTTAATGTAAGCCATTCAAATAATATTATTATGCGTTCAATATATAATATATAATATGAAGGTAATGTGTATATTGATTATTTATATTTATACATAAAATAATAATATATTTTATATATAAATATCAATTTTTACCCATTTTTAGTGTTTCATGAAGTTAAAACTGATAATTTAGTTCATCTAAATTTCAAAATGTGTTTGTTTCCATGCTGGTTCTGAAAACGGCACGGTCATGACACTGTCGTAGTTTGTATGACATAAAAGTTTATATTTTATCCGAAAACGTTGAAACTTTTCAATAAAAAGTGAATGTTATTTCGATCAGAATTTCATGTTAATGCAGTAATGGAAAGAAAGAAATATTAGTGAATTATTTTTATTTTTTCGTAACGTACAAATATACATATTGTAATATTGAGGAAAAAAAGCATAAAATCATTAACGTAGTAGACATACAACTCAACAATCTAAAATACCTACTCATCGTTAAGGGCGGTTTGGGGTGAACTTCATATGACATAAACTTTTGGTCGAAACCTGTTACGCTCAATATTTTAATTATCTATTCCCGACACAATGATCCGACATTCCGACTAGGTTGTTAAGGTTTTCGGAAAACAGGCGGTCAACGAATATTGCGTTAGTATATCGTGCTATAATATTTTGGGTGTTGTATTATATTATTATATAAAATTATAAATATATATTATTACGAATAAAATAATTTTCGAGTCCTCGGGAACGAACGGTTTCAAAGGCGCACGACTCGCGAGAAGGAAATTAAATATTATTGAAATATTTAAGTGCGAACGCTGTTGTATTCAATACGTTACGCGACAATTTAAATATTTATAAAACTTTCGAACTGGGAGTCGAAACGAACGGAGAAAAATAAAACAATGTACAAACAAATTGTTTATTTTTAGTCTGGCGTACAACAGTAATAACAATATCATTCCGTTGTTTAATTTAGAGTGCTCTCCAAAAATATAAAATTGCTGCTTTTCACTTACTCGACTTCGGTGTCATTCTCACCGAAACTCTCAGGCTTTCGACTTGAAATATATTAGTACCTGTGCGTCGTGATTTATATCATGACTAGGAGTCGGATTTTGTAGCAAATGCTTCTTTTGGGGGGAGCATGATAGAAAGATAATTCTTATATATAAATACGTTTTGAATCTTTCCGATTTTAATGAAGTAAACTTTGTTTTGATTTTTTTGCTTTTTTCCACAAAACCTGCTTTTTATTGCTTTTTCCCATATTTGGTTCTTTTTTCTATATTTTTATACATTTTTCTTGAAAATTTAGACTAAATTAATATTACCAGAAATTATAAAACCAGTGAAAAAACAAGTAATTAATGTATGACTGATAAAATAACGATGATTATTGAGCCAAAATAATTTTATCTACAATTATCAATAGTTGTATTTACGACTCAAAGAAAGTGAAAATTATCTGAATTATACCTGCGTATATTTATAGCACGTTCCAATACTTTAGTTGACTGGTAAATATCAATCGACTATCAGAGAGGTATAGTGCTCTCTATAATCGTCAAAATGCCAAAAATTAAAAATTAAAATTATATATTAGCACCTGTTAGTATGAGTTTTAATGAGAGTAACGTGACTAAATACTGTATGATCGTTAATTCCTTTTTTAATATTTAATTTCATGTGTAATTGAAATTTGTTTTTTTTAGAATTAAATTTGATAAATGCTTTTTTTTTTACTTTTTTTGGCAACTTAAAATGCTTTATTAAGGATTTATTTTGCTACAAAATCCGAGCCCTAATTATAACATTGTTTAGGAACCCACGAGTTTTTTTTTTTTTTGTTTTTTTTTTGAAAGCTACAACGGTCCGTCGGTATTATAACATCGATCCGGTTTTCCAAAAACACAATTAAAATAATATTGGTTTCGGACGAAGTTGGTTATTTTTATCGCTCGTCGCTGCTACGACTCAAAAGCGAAACGATTTTATTGCGCCCGGGCAATTGTGTGTAATTGAAACGGATGAAAATCGTAAGGAATGTGGACAATCGAAAAACCTTTTGTGAAGATTTTCAAAGATATTATGACATTTCTATCCGCCGGACGATCCATCGACGAGGTCCCACTGTACGGTTGGGCCCCAGACTTATCTCATAAACATTTATCTAGACAAACGTCGTTTGTATTTTATATTACTTTGATGTTGTTTTTCTGTGAGTCGATTCTCTTATTTATCTATTCATTGGCGACACAGACACGCGAATTGTAGGAGAATTGCTTCCAAACGGTTATTCATAATATGGTACCTATATTTTTGAATAACACGGAATAAACAGCTATAGAGATACCTATTCAAAACCGATTGCAACGAATTTTTTAATTAGCTAAGTTAAAATTGAGCTTTTACAAAACTCAATGTAACAATAATTGATCAGCCAGCGTATTTCGAATTTAATGTTTACGAGACACTGATTCGGGTTTTCAGTAAATGATTTGTTTTCGGTATTGTGGTTTAACCGTAAGAACGTTACATATTGATTTATTTTTACTATTTTGGTTTGTCTGTCAGCGGTCAATATAATACGGAATTATTTTCTATGTTTAAATAATTATTTATTGTTATCGTTGCTAAGCCAATCAAAATATCTAAAAACCATGCTTTGTACTATATGATAATAAATAAATTGTTCACATTGTATGACTCTGAAACATTGATTTTTGTATAACGTTCTAAAAAAACTCATAGTAATAATAATAACACAAAAACAGAATGTCAAATAATTTGATGATTGGTATGATACCAATTTATACGAATTCTATTAATTTTTTTTAAGAGATAAGCCTCATAACTGACTCATCGCAATAATAGGATAGTTTACACACACACGCACACACAACTGAGGTTCTGAATTTGAAATATTTAAGTGAAATAAATTGAAGGTTTATAGAATATTAGAAATAATCATTGATTACTAGGGCTCGGATTTAAATGTCCTTTCAAAAAATGGATTATTTATAAAAAAAATTCAAATTATTATTAAAAAATGAGTAAAAATTAAATTACTTTTGCATTACACTGTACAATAAGAAGTTCCTTAATATTTTGAAATTTAAATGATCGACAGTAGTTGTCAACAAGTTTTTATATGCTGAAAATTACCTGCCTGCATCAACTGAGAGGATAGGAGCAAACTTGAAAGTTTTCAAGATAAATTTCAGCCTTGTCTAATTTAAAACCGGATTACCTGATGATGTTATGTTAAGTTCAAAATGAAAATAATTTATATTGCGTAGTACTACGATATAGTACTTACATTTCAATGAAGTCAATTTTTACAGTCACAATACAAGAAAAAGGTCAACATTTTCCTAAAAAATTAAAAAATGAATTAAAATAGTCAAAAAAGTATAAAATCAGCTAAAAGTATAAGAAATGTCTTAAACAAATTTTGTGTCTGGAATACGGAGTATTTGATACGTATTTGTAGTTTGGAAAGCATCGAGTAAGACATCCCCAAAAAAAAAATGCAAATGCATTAAAACCCGAGCCCTATTGATTACACATAAAACATATTTATGGTAAATGCTTACTAATTTCTATTTTACCCACCCAACGGTTATAAATTAATACGCACTCACGGCTACGTCGTGTCGATCAAATCCCATTGTGATTGGACGTTGATTTTATTTTGTTATTTATCGTGTAATAATAACCGAGTTGCAACCGAGAATACCAAGATTTGACTACAGCCCGACTCTTCAACCAATATGGTCACCAATTGTAACCATACAGTTACCACGCCGTCTCACGGCAAGACACACGACGCAGCTGTGAACCCGGCTTCATTTATAAATGGTTTTACGTCATATATCATGATTATATTATCGGATAATTTTTTACTAATCAATTTTGCCTAGTGCCTATTATTTATCAGCACTCGATACGATAAACCAACTTTTAAAAATGCTCTCTCGCCGTAAGTTGTGCTTACTGCAGTAAGCGTTTAGACGTAACAAACAGTGTTTTTGTTTTTCATATAAATGGAATATTTCGAGGAAATAAATTTCGCATGAATCTTTGGAACTCTGCGACGCGCAACCATCGCGATTATTGTCGTTTATAATGTTAAATGTATTGTAAACAATAAATTTTAGTCTGTCGAAGTCTTAAATGCTTACTGCTAAGTACCGAAAATTCACCTCACAGAAAAAATCCACGGACCTCGTGAAATACTCGGCTTTCGGTGTTGTTGTTTTTTTTCTAGCTGAAAGGCGAAATGACGTTATGCGGGTCACGTTATGGACTTCGATTAGCGAAACCGAATTTTCAGAAGTCGTAATAAACGTTACGACTACGGTAAACAAACATTTCCGAATATTTTAAATTATTTTTTTTTTTTTTTATATTTGTTTTTTGTATTTCATAATAATTTATTTTCGCCGTGCCGCTGTTAAACGTGCCCCAAATCTGGAAAACATAAGTCGCATTATATAATCACGTAATATTATACGAATAAATTGTTCGCAGCTTGTGCCGCTAAAAAACGTTGTTGATTTTTGTAAGACCAATCGCAATAATAATGGTGGCGACGGGAAAACAAAGTGTCGAACAATTATTTGCAATAACCGATTACTATACGGCCCGACTGTTCAATACCAATATACATAATAATATAGTTATTCCACTATTATTGTTAAAACTGAGGTATGGACTTGATAATCGGCTGACTCGACGCAATAATATCGAATTACAATAGCAATTACGCCATTGTTACAACTCGCAATAACTGTCCGTGTACCGTCGTACCTATGCAATACTATAATAATAATAATAACAATAATAATATGCGCTGTGTACAATATCTGAAACATTATTATCGTTTCGATGATCGCAGTTATTGGATCGCGAAAACAATATCAATTTTGTACCGATCGTGCGACGACCGCTGCACAGAACTGGGTATATTCTGCAGGCGGTAATTCACAAAGCGTGCTCAAACACTCGTTGTTTCGTTTAATAACGAATTTATGCGAATTCTATGGATCGTTTTTTCAAATTCTAGAATTATTTTTAAATGCATATAATATTGTTCTGTAAAAACGTCTATTTTTCAAACGAGAACCCTTCGTTTTTTACTTTGAATTATGCAGTGGATTATATTTTTGAAAATTTGATGTGCTACTCCAAACTTTAAACAAATACTCAAAGTTGCCCAATCATTAAAATCACATTATCACACATTATCGTGGACATATTATTATCCTTAGTAGGCACTTACACAAAGTTAAAGAACTCAAAAACTACTAGTATGAATTTAAAGAACTCAAAAACTACTAGTACGAATTTTGATTTTGATACACCAAAATGTTCGGAAAAATGACAAACTTATCAGTTTGCAGTAGAAAAAGAGTGTTCTCGTTCTCCAGAAGTTTGAATCTCCACAGGACACACCCTATGCAGTACAAAGTCTCAACAATTTGAAAATATGGCCCTCGAGTTTAATTGAAAATTTCAAAAATCGGAATTTGATAGCTAAAAAAAAAATGATGGACACTTGTTCGGCGAATCTCCTTGTATACGATTTGATTGCAAACGCGATATTACATACTATTATTGTAATACAAGTTCGATGGAATTGTTTTTTTATTTTAAGGATGTGCATCTCGTGTATCACAACTTTTATTTTTTTAACACAATACAACTTAAATCACGCGGAAAACGTGCTCTAAAACTTATAGAAATCTAAAGAAAATCGGAAACGTCTCTAAAACGATATCAGGGTTCGAACTTTCAATTTTTTTTTTTCAACTTGTAGCAATTTATTGCGCTATCCGTTACAACGTATAACAAAAACATACATAAGTACGCCTGATGAATATAAAATATTCGACGTCGGGGGGTTGAGGAGATAACAACTTACAGAGATATTGTAGATATCAATCGTCGAATAATGATATGTTAGGACACATGCAGGGCCACTTCCGTTTTAATTTCCCGTGCAGATTCCTCGATTTTAAGCGAGTGATCAGAAATTGAAATTGTGGTTGTCCATCACAGCCTTGTATTCGCTATGCCTCTTGATTTTATATTTTTTATTTTTGTGAAACTGTCCTCACATCGAATTCACAGTAATAGTTTATTCATTATTGTATTTAACATCAAACTCGTTTTTCACAATTAATTAATAATACTGCAGCCTGTAGGGCGATCCATAATCCAACGATATTTATTTCAGAAAACACCAACGTTTTTGAAAATATTTCTAAATATTACAAAATGTTTATAGTATTCGAAATAATGAGTTGAAATGCATCACACCTGGCACGACAATGTGATTCTTAACATTTTTTAATGAGCCTACTCCATTATAAGAGTGTGAAAATCGCACAATATTGTTACACTTTTGTCTTCCGATCGTTGCTGCACGTCATTGGTGGAGCTACAGAAAAAATTAACTGTCGTGACGAAAAATACAAAAATAATAATAACTTAACCACAATAATTAAAAGACCAACAGTAGGCAGATGTTATATTATTATAATATTACAACTATTATTGTTATTGTTTGTTATAAAAAGGGTGAAAAAAACGATTTATTACAGAATTAAACAGTTTAAACAGTTTTAAAACAATGATATAGTGAACAAATGAGGTTTCGGCGCTGTCGCCAAAACTGAGCAAAAAAATCAAAACCAAAAAAAAAGTCACCGTGGGAAACCAACGCGGAGGAGGAGGGTGGTCCTCTGGCATGCACTGCAGGACTGCGAAGAAAATTAAACATACGTATGTGGGCGACGCACATTTTGGAGTTTGATTAATGGTTGTCCGGGTCCTCACTAGACCGAAAAAAAAATTCTATCCATATATGGTTGCGATATATTGGTCTGAATTGTACCCAGAGCCCTACTTATGAATTTCAGGGCCCGGGGATAATTTTTTGGTGGAGCTCTTTTCAGTCCAATTATAATTTCATTTTTTTTTTCTATACATTTATAGTTACCACTTTTTTATATTTAATTTAATTTTTGACACTCTGGGGGATCTGTTTTTCATCCGTTCCGTCGTGATTGTTATTAGTAGTTACGTAAATCGTGTGGGCGATCACAGGCGTGACTAGTCAAAATTTGGGGAGGTTGAAACAAAAATAATTCACAAAAAATGTACATTCTGAAACGAATTTTTCGATCGCTTCGCTATATATAACACCGATTTTCCTCTTATCACGAACCACTCAACATTTACCAAAAACTATTAACGTTTTTAAAAATATTTTTTCACATGGATACCTGGTTGCGAGTAATAAAAAACAATTTGTATATTCTCTGTTTTATCGTTATTTATTTATTTCTAAGTTTTTACTTTAATACATTTTTTTATAAATATTTTCACTAAAATACTATAACCGAAAATTCTGTACGAGTCACTGTCGCTTTAAAAAGACATCCTCAAAAAAGTACTCAGCTAATATTATTATGAATGACACTCTCCTAATCCAGGCTTTGATGAGGCGTTACTATAATAATAGGTGATTTCTTCATCATGTTTGTCGTGCTACGAGTAATTTATTAAATTATCAAATTTTGCCCGGAGACTGTTGTGCAATCTTGTTGTAAATTTGTCTTCTTTTAAGCATTTAAAAAACACTCGATATTTTTAGATCGTAAAGTTTTTTATACACACCCGCCCACCGAGTGTGCCCAAATTAATGATAATAGACATTAAAGTATAATAGTATGATCAGATGCAAACGAGCTACAGTCATTTATGACTATATCGGATCTTATGAGTTGCAACAGTTGCACAAAAATGCAGTTTATGCACTTTTATAATACTATGATATGACTAAGAATACTAATAACATTGTTTCCGCAAAAAATTATACTTACTTAAATCTGAATGCTTGATATCCATTGGGCCAATAATATAGTTATTATATCAGAAAATATCCTAATATTTTATTCGATATCGAAGACACGCGTCGAGATACCTGTACCTACTTAGTCCGCAAAGTCGAATTATTCAATCGATCACAAATGTCACCGAATAACATAGTTTTTTTGTAACTCTTTAAAAACAAAATAATTGTTCTCGCAGTATGTGTGCGGTACCACTTGTACCTACTGTAAAATTTCGAACGAGAAAAGTGAAATTTCCCTCGCACGTCCCGGCGTCGTATTTATGAGATATGTCGAAATCGTTTCTAAAACAAAAATCAATTCGTACAATATTATACGCGGTGTAAGTACATAAAACTTTTTACCGACAAAAAAAAAACGGTTTTTTCGAGTGTAGGGAATTCTAAAGTGAAGAGTAAAAAAAAAAAAAAGGTACACATAAATATATTGCTTTAAAGACGCGGCGTAAGTCGACCGAGTAAAAAAGTGTGTCAAATCGATGGGCCCGTGTGATTTAAACTGTACACGTGTCTTATCGCCTTTCGAGTATTATTATTATTATTATTATTATTATTATTATTATTATTATTATTATTATTGAGTGTACCAAACTCATCGCCGTGACAAGTCTGGTCCAATACAATTACAATATCGCGGGCGTCCTGATAGCAAAGAATTTAGAGATCCGCCATGCAACATTAACATCGTTTAAGTCAATAATAATTATAGTATCCTTGTGTATACCTACGACGTATAAAACACGTTTTCAATTATTATTCGGTGAGACAATTAAAAACGGGTTTTTTTTTCCAGTTTGTTATCGTTGGTGCTTTTTTTTTTTTACGTAAGTACCTACTTACACACGGACCGTTGTAAAAAATACACAAATGTTAACTACTCTACCGACGATCGCGATGACGTAGGTACTCGTGTACGCGTCAAGGTTCGCTTGTGTATTATACGCTTTGAAATTATTATTGTAACAATAATATTATGAAAATAATATGATGTCCCACCCCGCTTTTTATATCTGTTTTTGTTGTTGGTCTTCACGTCGGCAGCAGTGCAACACCCGGGTGCAGTACACAAATAATTGGTATTATATTATTATCGCACCTCTATTATAAATATTATAATACTTTTTGTTTCGAGTGCACGTCGTTTTTTTTTTTTTATACCTATAACCCTGCGCCGTGCGAAATACTTTAATTATTTACGACAGACGTCCTTAAACGAAAATATCGCCTTTTTCATACATATTATTATCATAAATTAAAATACGTTATACGCCGCAGTTACCAGGGTGAAAACGAAAAAATAAGGGAAAACACGAAAATCCAACGGCTAACGTGACCTAATTCAACAGCATCCTGCTACCAATTAATAATAAATTATGATAATTTTTCATACTTCGCTCCCCGCGAATAGGTGCGATAATAACCGAGGTTTATACCGCGGTATAAAACCTCGTAATAAATGCGCTTAAAACCCCGAAAAACCCCGGACCTTAAAAATATTATTTTTTAAATAAATACAGATGGATTAGGATATATTATACAAGTTAATGACAACGACTTTCGTCGACGGAGCAGTTTTCATCGGTAAATTAACATATTTTAATTGCAAGTAAGAACAGTAGGTACACAAAAATAATAAATAGATACGAAAACGATAATTTGAAAATGTCAGACCGTTTAAGATAAAAGTTTCAAAATCGATTATAAGTATCCGCTCATTAATATTATTGTAAAATTACGTTACAAAAAGCAGAAAAAAATGCACAGCTTTATTATTATTGTGCCGATAACTTTAGATATTAAATTATATTTTATTTGCTACTGTGCCTCGAAATCGTTTTGATTGAGCCCTTTATTAAATTGTGCTTTTTTGTACCCATTTGCCAGTTGTGTAATTGTAATTCTTGTGACGTCGTGTATGGCAAATGTCGCCTTTATTATTATCGTTTTACAGATTGTCCACAAGAAGTTCATAGGCGTTTCATCGCTGACCGGTAAAACCGCTCGCACAGACAACCACCTGTATACACACCTCGACACACGCCTCGCCTACCACTACAATATTTCACATCGTTTCCGCCAAAAAAATACATTTTTGGTTCCTCCGACTATAATATTGGTTCTGTCAAAATTAAAAAAAAAATTATTTGGTTTTCGTTTGCACAAAATCATATTTTTCTCTTGAAATTACCATCATCGCTCGAGAACAACACTTATTCCAACCTTATTCTGATTTTATGGTATTCTGAAAATAAAAATAAATAGTTACCTTTACAGCGTGGTAAAATTTCAGTGATATAGTTTATGTAGAAGGACAAAAAATTGCCCCTGCAGTTGTTCCGAGCACATTTTAACGAACAGTTCTACAAATCACGTTCTAATATTAATAATATATTTTTAAACAATATTTAATTTTAAATGTTTAAATAAAATAAAGTTCTGAAAAAGATAAAATATTCAAAACTGATTAATAATTAAAACGTATAACATACTGTTATGACAAAGTACTTTTGAAACAAAAAATATTGATTGTATGGAATATTTGAAAACCGCCTATATATATGCCTGGACAGAAACGAAAATCAAATTATTTTTTTTATTAATTGGTAGAGACGAAAATTGTTGTTTTGGCGGAAACTCAAAACTCCCTCGACAATTGATAATTAATGACTATTTTATTGCCCATACTTGGGCGCATTCACACTTATTTGAATAAACCAACAAACTCGTTTCTCGGGGAAAATGTTGTGATACCCCACCATAGAAGTTCACAGTTTCCCCTTTGAGAAAGTTCTGGAAAGCATCATCAGACATAGGACTCACTTATGTATATACTTACTTTACCAAACTAGACACGTCGTTCGTGGTTTATGAATACTATGATGCCAATTCTATCTTTATGAAATGCCCTCCGTTTCTCAAGTTTGTGCCCTCTTTTCGTCATTACCAACATGGCGACGAAATTCTTGCGGTGACGAAATTAATATTTATACGTCACCGACAAAGTCTGATAGCTATGTTCTACTAGTTGACGATACGGCATATATTAATCGTACTCTGAAAATACTGAAAATATAATTTTGTCCTGGATTTTTCTAACTACGTTTTGTACGACCCCAGATGTACAAATCATGAAAGTATAAAAGCTGATTATTGAGTATTTCATAACAGAAAACTTGTATGGTTTTTTTTTTTTAAATTCATGATGAAGCTTGCAACAAAAGATGAGATTATATGGTTACATAATAAAGTAAAACAATAGTTCCTTAACTTAATTTGTTTTTATTTACAATAACTAATATAATAGGTCCTTAAACTAGGTTGTACATATCAATTTGTTTTAGAAATAATAATTTTTTTTCATAAATAATTTAAACAAATATCAGTAGTTCAGAAGTTTCCTATGGATCAATTAGCTTTCACAGTCATGATTTGTACAAATCCTAAGTTGTAGATAAAGGTTTTAGAAAGAGCTTGGATAAAATAATTTGCTCTTCAGCGATTTTTCGGAGTGCGATTAGAAATATATTCCAAGCAACAACTGTTCAAACCTAGCTATACCCTGCATAGTGATCGGGATTTACCTGCGACACGAAAATTATAATGTCTCTCCACTCATCCAATTTATATTCTCCGACATATTAATCATAGCACACCACCGTAGAACACTCTAAAATATGCTAAAAAATTGTAAGCGAATAAATGGCGTGCCCACCTGTTCAAGGACTAGGATTACGTATAATAATTTAGTTGTATAGCCGCGAGTTTATGAACGATACAATTTTTCGAAAATAAGATCGTCCGACCACCTGTTTGCGAACCTTACGAGAAATGCGCATTTTTAACGCAATCGCATGACGATTCCGCCCTCGATTATGATACATATAGGTACAAAAATTACACACGATTTACACTGAGTATATATGAGCGAACCGGACAATGTCTTCGGAGCAGGAAATACGAGGAATTAATGAAGATAGAACATATTTTGATTCCTCGTGTGTCCTGATTCGGGTGTTTTTCGGTTCGTCACGCACATACAAATACCACCCGTTCCACCACCTGTTTACAACTTTTATCGTTGTTGTTATCATTTTAGTCGTCACTGATGAGTGAACCGTGCAAATAAATGATACCTATTGAACACATGCATAATCGTTTCTATCTTTAGGTTCAGTAAGTCGGTGAAAAGGAGTGATCATTCGGGAACCGACGATAAGAACGAGGGTCAATGGTGAGTCTAAATGTAGCACGGGTGTCGGTATCAGGGTTCGTAAACACAGTTAGTTTTGCATACGTACATATTATTATCATATAATATCGGTGTCCGATCGGAATTTTCTTGTTTTGTCTTGTCTTGTGTCAACAATTTTTTTCTATCGCCTCACTAATATATAACATACTCACCGTCACATTAATATTATATGTACATATAATATAATATATAATATGCATTGCGTATACTAGTTTCTTTACAAATCATTTACTACATACTAACACCAACAATTATATGTTTCGTACATATAATACACAAGCCGGTGACCCATTTAAAGTTAAACACTCATTTTCTCAAAAACATCTGTTCTCTTAACATTTACGTTAATTTTTTTACTTTTTTTTTTTTTAATGACAACGTACATTTTTAATATCGCATTCATAAGCAGAATATTTTTCTGAAAATTTCAATCTACGAAAATCCGATTTCTAACGTGTAGGTAGTTAATTATTCATAACCATTTATAACGACTAAAGTACAGTGAAATAGAAATGTCGGTTCACTGCTCGTCTAAACTTTTATTACTCAGAACTGCCAATCTAAAATTCGATATTTATTAGTTAAAATAAACAGAAAATCGTCCATTAGAATACGAATTAAAAATGTACGCTTTCGTTGGAAAAATTAGAAAACCTGCAGACTGCAATAATCATGTATAAAAGTACATTTTTTTTCCAAAACTATTTTTTTTTAATGACTTCATTGTATGGGAAAATTATATTTCCTAAAGCGTTAATGATTTTCGATTAAATGAGTTTTCAGCATTAACTGAGTCACCATGTATTATGCTAAAATATTATCATATACCTACGATTGTGTGCAATGCGATGTCATTTATCCAACACTGAACACAATACATTTTATACTATAATAGATATTATGTGTATCTTCTCTTCAGTCGATTTATTTTTCGCTCATTTCAAACAAAATACTTAAAATTTAAAAACCCACTGCGTTGGGTACCAAATTGTTTATACGTAATCAAAACCGAATCGTCATCACAACGATATCTCAAAGAATTTCATTTTTAAAACTACGATAGTTATTTTCAATCGTACAAAACATATTAAGCACGATAATTGTCCTTCAAATGTATATATACGTTCGAGTATCGAACGGTCAGCTATCACATTTATGATAATTTCTACGGGACGAAACGGTGGTCCATGTATTAATCCATGGTTTTATAGATAACGATAAAAACTTGAAATCATATGTCAGGCAATATCACGCAAAGAAATATCGAAACAACCTGCGGATGAGCACCGTTTGAGGACCGGTCGCGAAGACATCCAACCCCTAAAATCTCAATTAGATTGAGTGATTTCCAGCGTTAAAGAAAATAATCGCATTGCACAATAATTACTCACGAGTGTAATATATTATAATCCACACATAAGTCGTAGGCGTGCGATATTAATATTTTGGCATAATATCGCTATAATAAAATCGCTAGACCACGAGCAACGCATTGTTGTAATTAGTGTTGTTAAGGATCGCATGAGGTTATGGACTAATCAACCCACACGAATGACCGACAGTAATAATAACATCACTGTCTGCGTTCAATGCAATATGCAAATTGCGTGCCGGTACATTTAGCGTACTTCATACTGTCACATTGTTGTTATTATATTGTACCTAACCAACGTAAATCATCGAGAATGACTAATATTCGCCACCTCTTGTCGTACCCGCGCCCTATCCGCGACGAGTACAATAATTATACCACGTTTATACCTTCCTATACCTACACTCTGTTTCACCACGTTTTATGCGTTCCACCTCATCCACACCTACCTTATAACCACCCTATACCACCGTTTTACAGTGATGTGTAGTTATCGTCTGTAGACTTGCCCGAGTGTACCCTCGCGATGACGACAAAATTACAAAAATATCTTGTCGCGAGTGTTGAATACGTCATCATAATGTAAAATAATCAACTGCATGCCCCGAACAATAATATTTTTTTTACAGTCGCCTCGTTTGTGCGGGTCGGCCAGACCTATATCGGATGAGCTATCAGTGGCGGAACGACGAGGATTATAGTTCTGCGGTCAGCCCGTAACTGAGTTGTTTTTTTTTTTTTTTTTTTTTTTTTTTTTTTTTTTTTATCGAATGAGTCGTGGGTGGCTGGGTGAGGGAACTGCAGGTGTACTAGATTCTGTCGACTTAAATGTTCCAGCAAAAGGAGTAACATTATAGCGTGCTTTATTTATGTAACATGATAAAATACCTGTATAAAATAAGGGTTCCTTTACATCAACACCTGAGTGAGTGGGCGATGGGTGGGCCAAGCTTGCGTCGCCACTGATACGCGTAAGCTAAAATGCCGAAGAACATTTTTGAAAAAAAACGTGTTTTTATATTTTACATTTTCTTACAACCGTGGTACATCATACTTCATCGCTTTCCTGCGTAAATTTACCTGAGAAATGCAACGAAGGTAAAATAAATATGATACAGTTATTTTTTTTTTTTAATAGCATATCTTAGGTAATTTTTAGGTATATATATTTTTACGATTTGTAGTATATTGGTATAAGTTATAATGACTTGACTCACAAGCAAGAACGCCGTAAGTAATAATCTTATTTAATTATTTTATAATATAATAATTTTACTGTATCATTATACATTTTGTTGTTATTAATTTACAAATATTTGTAAATGTCATATTATTAAGGACTAAGCTAAAATGCCAGGACCTTCTAAAATATTAACTGCCCGTTTTTTCGATGCTATTCGGCGCTTATAAACGTTTAAACTTTAAACGTTGCCTATAATATTGTTTTTGTTGAGCAATATATTTTAGACTTACGATTGCATGTTTACCTTAAACGAGCTGGAATTTTTTCTAATTGACTTTACCTCAATTTCACATTTTTCTTTCTTCGTCGGAATTTCAGCTCAGCAGGACATAATATCATAATAACACACACGTATATATACATATATATATATACGATGGTTGCGATGTTTGCACAACGCACCCGGCTGGCGGCGGAGGATAGGACCTCTGTAATATTAAATTTAATAGAGCCCGTCCGTCGGTCCTTTTGCCTGCTGCCATTCGGTTTATCAATAATATTATTATCATTTTCGCATGCTCTGCTCGCTGTGTGCAGTGCTCCAATGCACCCATTGTAATCCCGTGCATGAAATCCGATTAACGCACACGTGCAGCCGGAAGTCGGACGACAGAGCTGTAGTCGGACCGACCAGTCTGGACGAGATATTGTTATAATTTTAATAAATTAACCAGAGTGTATATGGTCCTAATTACCTAAGTGCATTTGTACACGTACAGTTCATATTGTGTGTGCGTGTGTGAGAGTGCATTTACATTGTTGAGGCATGGGTACAACCACAACCTCACTGCCAGACATTTTAAGCAGTGTTTTAATTGTGACCATCTTTTGATTAAGTTTAAATCATTTATAATGACATCGTGATGTTTTTTCGTATTTTAATCAACATTCAACAAATAAAATAGTATGCCTTGCTGTGTATTTATATAGTATATACACACGATTCAGTACAATTATTTTGTAATCAATTCTCTGCCATTAGTAAACTATTACATCCACACCAATTAAACATTCCTATAAACACAACACTGGAATGTGTCTTGTAACGTAAGGTGGAGTTTCGAAAGGGATAAATATAACTGCAAAGTATACTCTACACTCTACAGTTATAAAAATTTGTTTAATACAATATCTGTTAGTAATATTTTTTTTTTTTTAAGGCGCCCTCGTTTAATTTATAAACCATTATCTCTTGCTGTTCGGGCCGGGAACGTACAATAATAGTGCGCGACGCCCGGTCACCAACATACGTCGCGCGTTATGCCTTATGCACGATACACTGCTCTCACCAACCGACCTGTGTTGTGTGTGTTGTGTATGTATAGCGACTCAAAGGAAGTGGACGGTTTCGCCGAGCAAGACCAGAGAGTGCTAGTGTGTGTGGATGTGTGAGTGTGTATAATATGTAAGTGTGTGCTTAATAATACTAATAAATGTTAACACCACGAATTTATGGTATTGTAACAAGTATGATATAATAGATTTTAATAATACACAATACTATAATAATAATAATACTACAGCAACACAACTGTATAAAATATAAAAACTCTATAATACAAACATATAAAATTGCTTATGACCCTTTTGGCCCAACAGACACAAAATAATATTAGTAATATAATATAATATAAATTTGAGCCGCTAAGAGAAATATAAATTATGGCTAAATTGTATAATAAATGATTAGCTATTTGAACTGCTATATAAATAATATAATAATAATTCAAAACTTACAATTTGTGGAGCGCAGACTGGCCAGCTGGTCCTAGCTATTTAATAAAATAAAATTTCACACACATACTAAATAGAAATAATAAAACAATAATAATAATTTACGTGTGGCGATTTGCGCCGACTTTAAACAGTATAATATTTATATACATCTCGCTCCGTTATCGCCGTAGTGCGCTCATTAGTGTATACTATCGATCGTTTCCAAATAACATATTTAATATACAACGTCAAATTTAAATTAATACCAAAAAATTATACAGTATTTTTTAATCACAATAAAATGGAAAAAAAACTTGATGATCTTATAAAAACTGTTACTGAACTCAAAACATCGAATGGAAAAATTATTTCATCTTTAAATTCACAAAATGAAAAATACAACCGAATAGAAAAAAGACTTGATGATTTGTTTAGAAATTTCACTATTCTAATGGAGGAAAATCGCGATCTCAAATTAAAAATTACGAATATTGAAGAANAACCTGTAGACTGCAATAATCATGTATAAAAGTACATTTTTTTTCCAAAACTATTTTTTTTTAATGACTTCATTGTATGGGAAAATTATATTTCCTAAAGCGTTAATGATTTTCGATTAAATGAGTTTTCAGCATTAACTGAGTCACCATGTATTATGCTAAAATATTATCATATACCTACGATTGTGTGCAATGCGATGTCATTTATCCAACACTGAACACAATACATTTTATACTATAATAGATATTATGTGTATCTTCTCTTCAGTCGATTTATTTTTCGCTCATTTCAAACAAAATACTTAAAATTTAAAAACCCACTGCGTTGGGTACCAAATTGTTTATACGTAATCAAAACCGAATCGTCATCACAACGATATCTCAAAGAATTTCATTTTTAAAACTACGATAGTTATTTTCAATCGTACAAAACATATTAAGCACGATAATTGTCCTTCAAATGTATATATACGTTCGAGTATCGAACGGTCAGCTATCACATTTATGATAATTTCTACGGGACGAAACGGTGGTCCATGTATTAATCCATGGTTTTATAGATAACGATAAAAACTTGAAATCATATGTCAGGCAATATCACGCAAAGAAATATCGAAACAACCTGCGGATGAGCACCGTTTGAGGACCGGTCGCGAAGACATCCAACCCCTAAAATCTCAATTAGATTGAGTGATTTCCAGCGTTAAAGAAAATAATCGCATTGCACAATAATTACTCACGAGTGTAATATATTATAATCCACACATAAGTCGTAGGCGTGCGATATTAATATTTTGGCATAATATCGCTATAATAAAATCGCTAGACCACGAGCAACGCATTGTTGTAATTAGTGTTGTTAAGGATCGCATGAGGTTATGGACTAATCAACCCACACGAATGACCGACAGTAATAATAACATCACTGTCTGCGTTCAATGCAATATGCAAATTGCGTGCCGGTACATTTAGCGTACTTCATACTGTCACATTGTTGTTATTATATTGTACCTAACCAACGTAAATCATCGAGAATGACTAATATTCGCCACCTCTTGTCGTACCCGCGCCCTATCCGCGACGAGTACAATAATTATACCACGTTTATACCTTCCTATACCTACACTCTGTTTCACCACGTTTTATGCGTTCCACCTCATCCACACCTACCTTATAACCACCCTATACCACCGTTTTACAGTGATGTGTAGTTATCGTCTGTAGACTTGCCCGAGTGTACCCTCGCGATGACGACAAAATTACAAAAATATCTTGTCGCGAGTGTTGAATACGTCATCATAATGTAAAATAATCAACTGCATGCCCCGAACAATAATATTTTTTTTACAGTCGCCTCGTTTGTGCGGGTCGGCCAGACCTATATCGGATGAGCTATCAGTGGCGGAACGACGAGGATTATAGTTCTGCGGTCAGCCCGTAACTGAGTTGTTTTTTTTTTTTTTTTTTTTTTTTTTTTTTTTTTTTTATCGAATGAGTCGTGGGTGGCTGGGTGAGGGAACTGCAGGTGTACTAGATTCTGTCGACTTAAATGTTCCAGCAAAAGGAGTAACATTATAGCGTGCTTTATTTATGTAACATGATAAAATACCTGTATAAAATAAGGGTTCCTTTACATCAACACCTGAGTGAGTGGGCGATGGGTGGGCCAAGCTTGCGTCGCCACTGATACGCGTAAGCTAAAATGCCGAAGAACATTTTTGAAAAAAAACGTGTTTTTATATTTTACATTTTCTTACAACCGTGGTACATCATACTTCATCGCTTTCCTGCGTAAATTTACCTGAGAAATGCAACGAAGGTAAAATAAATATGATACAGTTATTTTTTTTTTTTAATAGCATATCTTAGGTAATTTTTAGGTATATATATTTTTACGATTTGTAGTATATTGGTATAAGTTATAATGACTTGACTCACAAGCAAGAACGCCGTAAGTAATAATCTTATTTAATTATTTTATAATATAATAATTTTACTGTATCATTATACATTTTGTTGTTATTAATTTACAAATATTTGTAAATGTCATATTATTAAGGACTAAGCTAAAATGCCAGGACCTTCTAAAATATTAACTGCCCGTTTTTTCGATGCTATTCGGCGCTTATAAACGTTTAAACTTTAAACGTTGCCTATAATATTGTTTTTGTTGAGCAATATATTTTAGACTTACGATTGCATGTTTACCTTAAACGAGCTGGAATTTTTTCTAATTGACTTTACCTCAATTTCACATTTTTCTTTCTTCGTCGGAATTTCAGCTCAGCAGGACATAATATCATAATAACACACACGTATATATACATATATATATATACGATGGTTGCGATGTTTGCACAACGCACCCGGCTGGCGGCGGAGGATAGGACCTCTGTAATATTAAATTTAATAGAGCCCGTCCGTCGGTCCTTTTGCCTGCTGCCATTCGGTTTATCAATAATATTATTATCATTTTCGCATGCTCTGCTCGCTGTGTGCAGTGCTCCAATGCACCCATTGTAATCCCGTGCATGAAATCCGATTAACGCACACGTGCAGCCGGAAGTCGGACGACAGAGCTGTAGTCGGACCGACCAGTCTGGACGAGATATTGTTATAATTTTAATAAATTAACCAGAGTGTATATGGTCCTAATTACCTAAGTGCATTTGTACACGTACAGTTCATATTGTGTGTGCGTGTGTGAGAGTGCATTTACATTGTTGAGGCATGGGTACAACCACAACCTCACTGCCAGACATTTTAAGCAGTGTTTTAATTGTGACCATCTTTTGATTAAGTTTAAATCATTTATAATGACATCGTGATGTTTTTTCGTATTTTAATCAACATTCAACAAATAAAATAGTATGCCTTGCTGTGTATTTATATAGTATATACACACGATTCAGTACAATTATTTTGTAATCAATTCTCTGCCATTAGTAAACTATTACATCCACACCAATTAAACATTCCTATAAACACAACACTGGAATGTGTCTTGTAACGTAAGGTGGAGTTTCGAAAGGGATAAATATAACTGCAAAGTATACTCTACACTCTACAGTTATAAAAATTTGTTTAATACAATATCTGTTAGTAATATTTTTTTTTTTTTAAGGCGCCCTCGTTTAATTTATAAACCATTATCTCTTGCTGTTCGGGCCGGGAACGTACAATAATAGTGCGCGACGCCCGGTCACCAACATACGTCGCGCGTTATGCCTTATGCACGATACACTGCTCTCACCAACCGACCTGTGTTGTGTGTGTTGTGTATGTATAGCGACTCAAAGGAAGTGGACGGTTTCGCCGAGCAAGACCAGAGAGTGCTAGTGTGTGTGGATGTGTGAGTGTGTATAATATGTAAGTGTGTGCTTAATAATACTAATAAATGTTAACACCACGAATTTATGGTATTGTAACAAGTATGATATAATAGATTTTAATAATACACAATACTATAATAATAATAATACTACAGCAACACAACTGTATAAAATATAAAAACTCTATAATACAAACATATAAAATTGCTTATGACCCTTTTGGCCCAACAGACACAAAATAATATTAGTAATATAATATAATATAAATTTGAGCCGCTAAGAGAAATATAAATTATGGCTAAATTGTATAATAAATGATTAGCTATTTGAACTGCTATATAAATAATATAATAATAATTCAAAACTTACAATTTGTGGAGCGCAGACTGGCCAGCTGGTCCTAGCTATTTAATAAAATAAAATTTCACACACATACTAAATAGAAATAATAAAACAATAATAATAATTAACGTGTGGCGATTAGCGCCGACTTTAAACAATATAATAATAATGCACAAAAGATTTTATGTATGATAATAATAATACACGATACAGACTATATCAAATAATAATTAAACAGCAATATTTGACGTGTGGCGATTCGCGCCGACTTTAAACAATAATATAATATTTGGCGATTAGCGCCCACGACACTTATATTATAATACCGTAAACGGCGATTATACAACGAATAAAAAAAAAGGCTTTTTCGCGTTGACGTTAAACATAATAATATTTGGCAATTCGTGCCGACAAATTATAACTATAATATATATCTCAAACGGCGATTTGCGGACGTAGCTATGTGTTTAGCTTACACTCTAAAACTGGACTGGAGCATTTTCGGCGGCCGTGCTAAGTAATAATAATCGCGCAGCCGGCGGAGATAATTTACATATTATATAATAATTCACAGCTGATACGGACAATTTAAAACAGAATAAAAACAATAATATAAATACATAGGTATAAACAGGTAACAGATACGTGATGTGCGTGTGTGTGTGTGTGTGTGCGGTCGCGCTGTGTGGTGGTGCGGTGGCAATTAAAATTGATGTATATCTGGCGTCGACACTTGCAATAAATCAATACTGGAAAAATAAAAAAAAACTCAAACTTACTATTTTCAGTACTGACCCGTTTCCCTCCCCCTCTCAGAGGTTAGGTTAATGCTTTTACTATCACCTACACTTATGTACGACACGACTAGTTCGTAGATTATCTTAACAACTATTGAGATAACGATAACGTGTGCACTGTATATTATAGTATTTTAAATTAGACGTATTATTTTGATATAATATTCCTATTTCACGTGTGATAAGTATTTGAAGATTTGCTTTTTATTTTTTTCGAACACTTGAAACACGTTTTCCGGCCGTGTTTGTTTTTCTGTTTTCAGCCACACCGGTTCAAACGACAAGATGGACTTGAGATGACCTGCTCTCGGTTGTGGACACACGAAATCGAATGGAAGACGACTGCAATAACTTATTTCAAATTAGTGTGTAACCGAGCTAGAAACATATTTCAAATACACCAATCGTAGATAATATTATATTTTGATCTATATATATTTAGATAATATTTTAATATTGAACGAGCCAACATTTGTGTTGACCATATAAATTATACACACTATAACTCGTGTTCGGTGAAACGCGTGATAAATATATATTTTAACAGAACGTGGTGATAATGATACAACCTAAACTACCCAGTACTCACGATAAAGTCGCTGTCATTTTGAAAGCTGAAAAGTTTCTCGGTAATATTAGTACAACAACAAAAATGTCCTATGTAGCGTTGTTGCAACTATAATATTGTAGTGATGTAAAGAGAAAATGCGTTAGTGTAAGTCACAAAAAAAATTAGCTGAAAGGAAGCCTACTCGTTTTTAAAAGGTATAATATGGTAAGATGTGATGCAGTAAAATCAGACAGAAATGTCCTATGTATGAGACGGTGATCATAAATGATGGGAATCAAATCTATAATCTGACGAAAAAACTAAAATCCTTAACGTCCAACGAACGAGGGACTCACGTGTTCAAAAACAGCTCATTGGAAAGCACAATTACAAAGATGATCTCTGTGATCAACCAGAAAATTAAGCATTAACCACGCAAAAATAACCTCACCAAGAAACAGTTACGAGTCTTGTATTTTTAGTGAAGCAGTAAGCTTGAGCTCGTGTGCAAAAATCCTGTGAACTTACTGTTTAAAAAGTTACGATTCAATGCGCGATCGAGGTCAAATATTCGATGTTAAAAAGATACCCCGAAACCCCATGATTGAATAGAACTAAACGAAAAAGTTGGACATGCGTCATTCATGTTTTTAATTCTGAATAATACAATGATAAGTAGAATAAAATCTAGTATATTTTTTTGAGCGAGGATGTCAAGGACTTTTAGTTTCAAAATCATGTTCAAAGTTATTTCAATTCAGAGTTTAAAATTGTTGATAAATATTCGAAAACTGATTTGAGTTCACAATAACTTTAACACTGTACAAACATTGTGTTGAAAAAATGTATAGAATTCTCAAATAAAACTTAATTAATTAAAGTGTCCCGTCAATCGTGGTGTTTAGCACGACAAAATAGATAAGTACCTACCTAAATATCAAACGGTGTTCAAACACACACACTCCTCTGAAAGCTTTCTTCACTTCGTCTACGAGTACATCTTGGTAATCCTCCGCTATTGTTATTGAACAACATTAAAAAGTTATTATCTTTAAAACTCTAAATCAAAAGAGTAAACCTACGTCAAATGTGAAAAAACAAACACTACGCGATCACACTGCCTGCGGTAGCCAGATGATACTCTATTTTTTCATGGTTTTTAGCACATCAGCACTACATAATTTGGCGGCGAAAAACTATTTTCCAATTTATTTTTTCCAAGCAATTACTACGAATTCTGATAACTGATAAGTCAATGAAAATGGAATACCAAGAGTATATTATTAAATATTATTTGAATTTAATTTCTATTGTACTCGAAAAACTAAGAAAAAAATCATAACCCCGCTGTTATTGTATATAACAACTATGATATTTTCGAATATTTTTCAGGAGTAAAATTCAAATATATTGACACTCATAAGTCTTTCCCGTGTTGGAATTCGAACTTTTTATGATGTGAAAGAATATTCTTGTGGGTATATATGATACACATGGACTGTGTACTTAGTATATGTACTCTTAGTGTGAACATACAACGCAGTACGTGACTATTTGTACACGCGAAGATAGAGAGAGAGAGAAAGAGGGAGGGGGGAGAGAGATAGATTACTTCTGGTCTGAAGTATACGGATTGGGTCACGGATAGAATCATTAATCGTCGGTTTTCTTTTTTAAGACGAGTCAAAGTAATTCGGGGGCAAAAGAGAACAATACTAATTAGGGAATCGGGACGGACTTGGTATAAAAAAACAAAATAAAGTTTCCCCGTCAGTGGTGGTTGAAAGAAAAACAGAGGAAAAAAAAACTTTAAGTAAAACAATACGTAACGTCGTCATGGTGTAAAAACAAAACCGCCCGATCCTGCAAGTGCACTCCACCGCCGTTGTATTTACAATAAAAACATGGTAATCGCTCGTCGCCGAGTTTACAACACTCGATTTATTACGCTGGCCAGCCAAACCATAGTACTCGGCTATATGCATTAAACAATGTAAACCACAACCACGGTATTAGGAATAATACAAAATAAAAGGAGAGATATAAAAATTCAAAAAGTTATCGATGGCTGTTCTGTCACAAATATCGCTAGTCGATTTTTATCAAAATTCAGCAGACATTCATTATTTAAGTTGAAAATACCATTTTGAAGAAATTCAAATAGAACTTTTTGAAGATTGCTTCCAGTGGAGTGAACATTATCTTGTTTTTGGGAGAAAATAGACCACCTTCCATTTTAAACTCATCTCCAGTCCACGTGGATGATATTATCAGACTTTAGGATTCAATCGTGACGCAAAATATATTATAATATGCCCTAATGTTCAATATTCCATTCATATCTACGGAAATTGTTTGTTAAACGTTACATGACGGAAACCTGAGATCACGATGAGTTTTTTTTTAGATTCTGAATGAAACTTTTTTTTTGTCCATGATCATCTTTTGAAGCAGTAAAAATCATCACAATCTTCGAATTTTATGGCGGTTTCCAGTAAAAAAAAAAGTGGATCTATAGTCGGTACCTACTATATAGATCAAAAGTTGAAAATTACTGGTCCTTTTCAAAAAAATGAATAACTACAGTAGTATCTTAAAATGTTCACCAAATATTTATGTTTATAATTTCTAGATATTATACAATATTCAAGTGTCAGATTCTGAGACATTAATTTATTTTTATTTTTTTTAAATTGAATTCAAGTCCCCGCATACATTTTACGTGTACCAATCTTACCAAATTTTACCAAATTAAAGAATATCGAAAATACATATAATACTAATAATATTTTTGTGACCGAAAATCCGTTAAATCTTGATGTAAATTGATGTTTTGATGTTTATACGAAAAAAGTTATTTTTCGTTGACGATTTTGGTTATTCGTTTGTGATTCAAAAATTATACCTAACCGGAGATACTTCAAATACCTATTACACTATTACTACAATCATCATGTTCCACACGCACAATTAGTTTTTCAAATATTTCGAATAATTTTAAGCTACCTATTTACATCACGTTCCACAAACACCATTTCGCGGCACAACAGCATTATATATGTGATATTTTTAGCGAAAAAGATTTCATTTTACCGTACAACTGTAACAAAAAAATAGTAATATAGTAATAGTATAATGTAGTAATTTAAATAAATACAATCGAAAAATATTTTTATAGGTAGAGATTGATTCAAAAAGCTGTCTCAGCTGAGTACGTTGTTTTCCTTACACAATTAATTATTAGAATTTAACACGTCCATTCTCATATCGATTTACTCGTGAATACACACCCTTGAAACCTACACAAGTATACAACGGAACGACTTCCCCGATCTCTTCTTTTATTAACGATTGGGATGATTTGAATAGTTTGATGGAATGCGAAACATTTTCCCCATCAATTGTTCAAGCATTGTTTGGAAATAGTGTTGTTTTACACATTTTTGACAAACGTTCATACATAACTAGGGCTAGGAATTATATGCAATGAAAAATTGTAAAATATGAATTTTATTTATCAAAATATGCAAAAACAATTTTTTTGTTTCTACTTCACATTTAATATTTTTTACATAAAACTCAGAAACTAATTGACACAGATATAACCTACTAATTAACAACTATTTATTATTTATCATTATTTTGTGTATTTAGAATTATAATTGATTACAATATTTATAAGTAGTTATTACAACATTGAATATTTCTGCCACAATTTGTGCATTCAAATTTTGAAACACGAATGACTACCTAACTATTGGAACAATGAATATTACTATTAAATTTGTATACATTTTGTGTTAGTATTATTATACTTAATGGTACTGATTAAAAATTAAAATAATGTATAGGTAATCCTATCGATCATCTGACCGAGATAAGATGAGATGGTAAATTTACTACAATTCGACTAGTAACCCTATAAAAGTTCAAAAATAGAATGATGCAATTGCATATTATGCATTATGTCCGAAATATGCAAAAAAGAAGAAGTTGTTCTAATCAATCGAAAACATTCCAAGTCGTAGAAACAACCAATCAATTTGGACTCAAGAATAAAAACATGCGATCGCATAGAAATCCATTACATTGCATTTATTACCATAATACACGAGCGTAATAATTCTCATACTTTGCAGTTTAATTTCTTCTCTGGGCGCGGTCGGAGGGGTGGGGAGTTTTGGATTACTTAGAAGTTTGCAGCAGCGCACTCGTTGGATAATTTTCCGATAACGACCCTGACCAACACGAGCATTTTGTAATCCCATTTTGGGTCTACGAATTCCAGACGTCTCCGTCGATGCGGACGATTCGCATTGTTTCCGGGCGCTGACTTTGAAAACGGTCCGATGATCATTTAGATTTCGATTTACCGGCCTCCGCGCAGTAGACGTCATCGCCGTCGTCGTGTGAGGATTTCGAGTTGAAACCTGGTTGAGAAATGGAAAACGAAGGTACGAAAGTGTCCGGTTAAGTGGGTCGCGAATGGAATAGCTGGTCATCCCGCCGGGCCTATAAATCAGCACGACAATTTGGCCGACAGCAGCCGTACAGAACGTTTTTTTTTCCTTTTCGAAACCTAGGTGCGTGTCCAAAAAAAAAAAATAACCCTACGTGTCAACCGAATGGTTGTAATTCGATCTTCTTTTTAATTTATTTTTACCGTATTACAGTGTGTCAGGCGGACAATGCAGGAAAAATAAAGTTGCGGCGCACGCGTAAAATACGAGAGTTAAAAATTTGTCGTAGAAATTTGTGAGCAAATCAACAATAATAATAAGTCTCACAAAAATAATTCGAAAATATTCATGGTGAACTGACAAATACAAGTAACTGAGCTATAGAGAGTAGATAGATAACTTGTTTTTGTGGAAACGCGGTATACCTATGGGTAACCGCACAGTCATAGCTGGTATAGGCCGTATCCCTTTTGCACAACTATTAATAATATAATTGCTTACTTAGAACACTCTTTCGCGGAGAACGATTTCGCATATTATAATTGACATCAGAAATGATATGAAAATCATGTCCAATCAACTCTGCGATCGTTGGCTATTCGTCCAGGTCCGAGACGTATATAATAATCCAGTTTTATTTCAAATGGGACTGGTTAAAATAATGAATAACAATAGAATGTAAGATAACACGATATAAGGAATGAAATGTTGAAAAATGATCAGGATAGGTATACAAAATATTATTTCGTATCTAGCAAAATCAATTTGAAATGGTGTTTCAAAATAGGGTAACAGATAATATAAAAAAATAAAATATACTATTGTGGTACAAATGCACATACAACGCTTTATTCTGAAAATGTCACCAGGCATTTCGGGGGGACAACAGCCCTCTCAGACACCCCCCCCCCCTACACCTCTAAATACGCCCCTGGCATTTATATACATATCATTTTATTCCGGCTATTTTTTTTTCACGCCAATAATTTATTTCTGCGCCACATTAATGATTAAAAAGCGGGCTACATTATAAAAATATAATCAGAGATGTTCATGTTTTAATTATAATATAGTGACTTAATTAAAATGGTTCGCTCGAATTAACGGCTCGGTGGAACGTAACGTGGTATCCAATTAATAGTTTTATTTAGGTACTCAGTTTGAAAGACAAACGCATTTTTCTTCTCGATAATTAGAACGACCACGTATAGCTTCGGTGCAAAAAAGAAAAAACGACAAATGACTCTACCGTAATCACAAGTCGTGAAATGAAATTGTAAACATCCCGAATTTATTCATATTTTTTTTTTTTTTTAAACGTTGGTATTTGCTTTGAAATATAATATTATTTCATCCCCGGGGAATGACAAAAAAGTTACTATTACTGCAAAGAGACTAAAAGTAATAAAAAAAAACCATTATATTTTCCCCCTGCAATGGAATTATACTGTATTTAGGTGGCGATAGAAGTTTCTCTGTGAGAGTATTAAATAATAATACATAGATTTCTTTTCAAATCATATTTCCCACGTGTTCATAAGTATTTTCGTACTCATATTAATAACCTGTATTATACTGTCGTATTAGTCTTTGAAAACGTTATATTCAAAAGTAAAAGTACCGAAGTAATACGTTCAAAGCAAAAGTATCATATTTTTTTTTACACAAGTCTTGTGTACTGAGGTTTTTTTTTAAGTTCGAGGTAAAAGTAAATCTAACGTTATTAAAACATTAAACTCTGCCAAAAAATAAAAGGTAGGTACACTGCAGCGTATATTAAACGGTATTGATTTTAGTACAAAGAAATATGAAACAAATTTGTGTATAAGTATATCTTACTGATGGTTGTGCAGTGTATATTAACTTTAAAAATAGTAATAATGTACATCAACACACATATACCTACCACCTACGTTACTACTTACTTACAACATAATACCTTCAAAGGTTTTTGAAGGTTTCGCACGTGGGTTGCACAATTCGACTTTGGCCACCGTACCTGATCTTCTCAAATAAACTTACAAAAAATAAGTGTTGGGAAAATATTGGTAATTTTATAAAAATCTATCGTGCTGTTGCATTTTTTTTTTTTATCAACAAAACAATTTTGCCATTCCACTTCCAACACAATTAAAAAACACTGCAAATGACGAAAACTTCATACTTCGGGTTACAGTCCGTTGATGCCCTCTACACTCTGAGTTTAACAGAAATACCTGACATGATATGCAATCAACTATGTGATAGTAGTAATGACTTTTATTTTTATCGATATGCATAACAACGATCTTGGCACTGTATATGTTAAATATTGTAAATATTATATTTATTTATCGTGATTTTTGATCTACTTAAGCTCTTAGTAAAAACAAAAAATTTGTTCATAAAAATCTCAAATAGATAACCAACTATACATACATGTTATGAGGATAAGTGATGTAAATATTTTAAAAGTTAGATAACTAATTTCCATCGAGCATTTTGAATGCAGTTTTGAAAGTTTGAATGTGTTGACACGAGGTGGGTAGGAGATTAAATAGTTTTAGCAGGCTATCGGGTATGTACGAAGACAAACATGGGGTGAAACTATGGTGTGTGAGATAAAAATATTTTAACCGTTAAATGATACTTTCGGGTGATAATTTTAATTTTAAAATAGTTAAAAAATAAAAAGCTTTAAAAAGTCGAAAGAAAATGTAATAACAATTAATCTTGTGATAATAATTCATAAATATGAAAACTTCGAGTTGAAATCATATAAATTATAATTCAAAATGACTAGTAACAAACTTATTTTCGACAGAATTCCTAACAAGGTGATTGATTAGGCAAACACTCGTTTTCTCAAAAAGTTCTAACGTTGTTTGGCTTACAATTAGCATAGGTGCATTTGTAATTCTATACCGCAAAAAAGTACGATACATTTCAGAGGATTTAGAAGTCCAAAAACCGTAGTATTTATGAGCATTATAGAGTTTGTAAGGACTTTAAATTATGTAATAACAAAAACTGATCCAAAAATTCACCTCGAAAAAAAAATTGCCTTTTAAGTTGTATAAACCACATGAATTTGTATTATAATTTGTTCAGTCTCGGCCAAATATAAGGCCCCTACAATATTTCCACACGCACCAAGATTTGTTACGTCATCGAATAAGTATCAAAATTAATCCACAAATATTTTGACATACTTTGTTTAAATGTCCCGAATGTCATGACTACTTACTGGACTTAATATTATACACTTATTTCATACGCAATATTAAGTGCGACCATAATATAGCTGCTCCATATCAACTAAACTCATCATCGTAGACTATAAGATATTATAATTAAATCGGAAACCACTCACAAATTGCGTTGATGGCATAAATATTTAAAATTACGGTCATACTGAAATTATGATATTATGATAACTAAGTGCAGTGTATAATGTAATAACGTACAAAAAAACGTAGTCCTGATATCGATGCTGGGCACAAGCGAAAGTTGATAAATCAACATTAAACTTTTAGTTGGATCTTTACATTAATTAATTTTACTAACTTATTTGATTTGTATTGATATAAATTAAGTATATTTTCATTCAAATCCGAATTAATTTGAATAATAATTAATGCAATAACGTCATTATTAATTAATAATATGTACGAGTATTCAAATATACCTAAATACTAATTAGTACAATTCTCGAGGGAGCAAATTATAAAGATAATATGTTTGTCGTTTTATTATGAGACAGTTTAAAAGTTATTACTTTTTTCACGAGGAGGGAGGCTGCCCAGTAACCCTCATAAGTTATTACTTATTAAAAATATTGTTACTGTTAATAGGAATTATATTGACTGCAATTACTGATGTTAATTGTTTGTATCATCTTAAACTATACCTACCCATCTATTGTCGGTTTATAAATTTAAAAAAAAAAATTGGCTCCACTTAAGTTACTACATTAATAGTGTTGGGTGCTACAAACATTTTACTTATAACTGAATTGAAAAAAAAAATGATTAACTCCAAACTTTGTAAAAAACGTTCTAACAACTTTCCTTAACTCATTTAAAAAATGCCATCAACTTGTCCAACCTTGTGTAATATTATTATCGAGCACTTATTGTGAGCCTACTGGACCGATGGTCGTGTGGTGTATTGTTATCGTGTCTGTGTGTGGTACAATATATAATATGACAATATTGCAACCGATGGCACGTAGGGTAAAAAACGGGGTCAAAGTGTCACGAAAACTTTCCCCCGCCGCCGCCAGCACTTGTTGCGTATGTCAACGCGACCTGGCCCTATAATATTATAATATTTTCCTTCTTTGGCATATTATTAAAACGACAGACCATTTTGATCCTTAGCCGATGATCCTTCTCCAGTGTCAAACCATCTCTGGCGCGGTTTCCATGAAATTAAACAAAAATTGTTCGCTAAAGTCCGTCATTTACCGACTATACACTCGGCAGTAACACGTTTGGGTACCTAATGATATATATTTAATTGAGAGAACGATTGGGTACACACGTTTAGATAACTTTAAACCAGACACCAATAATTAATAGGTACCTACAATGTTTGGGTACAACATATTTTTAGAATAGTACCACGTTTGGCTTAAAGTTTTAAAACATATTTTTTAAGAGACTATTAATGTCACCTATTTGGCACCACGAGGGTGAAGATCGCTCTTAATTGTCGCTCAGAAAATTTTTTTTTCAAAAATATTTTGATCATTGTGTGTTATTAATCATTAAGTAATAATTATATAAAATCTATTGAAATAAAAAAACCTTATTTTCGTATTTGGTTTTATTTTATTCTGATACATTCAAATATTTAATTTTAGTTGTATTAATTTATATCCAAACTTGTTGGATTTCGGGTCATATTTTTGTCTTATCGTCGACCCATTCGCTAGGCGGGATGATTATTAATAGAATAGTTGAGCTTTTGTGTATTTTTGAGTTCTTTAGTGACAACCATCATGGTCCATTGGACACTGCATTCACGAATTTCGGCTGATATCTACAAATCCATAATACGTATAACACTAAGTAACAGCACTGGAACTGAGTCATTTTTCTATTTGATCATTTTTAAATTTTTCAACTCTTTGCAATGGTCATCAAATACATTTGACACATTTTAATACCTACATACGCATAAAGTCATGGTTGCCAATTGGATGTACATTGCACAAAATATTGAAAATCCGCTGAGAAGATTTTTAAAAATTATTCGTTTCTCTGAACTGTAGGAACGCTGCCTCGGTTATTTTTCCGTATTTGTGACTAACCCGAAACGTTGAAATAATCGTAATTGTTTTCCGACAGAACTACGTGGGTCGAACATTAACTCGGTAAAATAACCCAATGCAGTTAATGTGTTGTCTCTATGGGCCCTTTTTTCTACGGTAAACACGTCTTGAAGAGCAATGGCAATCAAAAACTCTAATGTGACCATGATTAAAGATCGGAAATCCAGTTTAGATACGATTACCGCTTGGACTTTAAAGAGGTCAATTACAATTTCTAAGAACTTTTTTCTGAACGCAAACTATCGACTGCCATACAACATCAACGCACCTACCTATGAAGAAATAAATACAATCAACTACTGGATTTTACCGATATCCGTTTAGAGTCCTTTTTCGAATCAGATAGTATCTATAGTGTTGTCTTACGATTTAAACTCACATTGCACCACCCAAGTCCTGTAGGGTGGATAATTTTTTTTAATATCCTCATGAATATAATACAATGCAACAATAATCGCGAAAATGCGGGTAAATGATTTCAAAATAATTTAGTTTGGATGGTAGCATTGAGAAACAATTTATTATACACCTGACAAGGTCACATTTTTCATAAATCGTACAACCATTTTACGTATCTAATTAATGGGAGTAGGTACATCGATATTAAATACCATTGTTCGTACGTCAGTGGGGCAGGACTCGACGAGTTGGTCGTGAGTTCGAACCCCAAACTGGGCTTTATTTTATCACTGAATTATCGGTAGGCGCATTTTCCTAGAACGTTCACTGCCTCTAGCTCCCCTTGATCTGGTCGAGGACCAACTAGGGGTTAGGTACAGAACCAAAGTGTGCTGACATCTCAAATTGGTTAGGTTGAGCAACTTTCAACTACAAACTGTAGTATTATTATTTTTATTCATAATAAATTATTTTTAGTCATTGTCAAATAAAAACAAATTTGTTTGGCGTCAGGGCTTAGAATAGGTGTTTTGTTCTAGTGAAACTTAAAGAACAAAAAAAAAATACATTGTATAAAAAAAAATCGGTTGTGAATCAAAAAGTTTTACAGATAGAACCTTTTGTTAGAATATATATTTTTTCTACTTAAAACTTTTTTGTTCCGAATTAAATGTATATGTATGTGCTATTTATTTTATCTCGTAACACCATTATTAAGTCAAGACACAAATGGATTACAAACAAAGTACTATTAAATAACAATCTTTTTAATTGCATTAATTTGGCACCTTTAAGTTAAAGTCAACTCATTAATTTATTGGGCTATACATAGTTATTCGTAAGCTTGAATTAGAGGAGCATTAGTAATCTGAACCTATATGGATAAAAATGTGAATTCAGTACCTCTCATCCGAGTCCGGTATCCCGCACCGACTTAGGTACGTATAATGTTAACTATTAAATATTAATATTCGTTTGTGGCGTTCTAGACGGTGCAATAACATGCTAAACAAAAATATTGACGTTTTCCGTACAAAAAAAAAAATGAGCAATGTAAAGGCTAAACGCTGCGGGCATTGAAACAATAGGGATGCTTGATAGTTGTTTTTATATTTTGAGCATAAGTAGCTTTTTCGAGAAACAATGAAAAGGCGCACTTGCCATCTTGCTGGCTTTCAAAATGAATAAGGCCCTCGAACGACACGCTGCATTGTTTCTACCAATATTTTAAATCGCACCAGTCATAATAATACATAATAAAGTGTATGGTATTCAATGATATTAATGTTAAACGGAGTGGCCCATTTAACATGACGAATTCATTAAATTAGAAAACGCTAAAGCTTTTTGAATTTATTTATTTTGCATAATTTTAAAAAGTATATGATACAATATTTTTTTACCGCTATCACTTTTCAATATCTTAACTTTTAATAATGACAGCATTAGTTTTTGAAATGCTTCGATTTTTTAAAGCTGCAAAATGTGGATCCACTACTTCAAAACTTTAAATATTCATGAATTATGACTATTGAGTAAGTAATAAACTTTTTTTCCGATATTCGATTTTTATGAATCAAAATACTCCGAAAATATTTGGTACTTCAGAATATGAAATGAAAAAGAGTTGCCATTCAAAAGTGTAAAAACTTTTAAAAAAGATGACTATAAAAAATATAGTTTTTTTTCAAAAATTTTGCTTTGTCATGACTTTAAATGACGAAAAACAAATATTTTCAAAAACTAGTGTTTTCTGGAATAATGTCTCAAGTAAAATGCGATGAGTGATGTTTGTTTTTTATTTATCGCACTGGAAGATCGAAATCATCGTCGTGATACCGTTTTAAATAATATTCTTACAACTTCTCCAGGTATAACATTCCGGAAGGTTATTGTTGTCCAATCGGTATATCCGTTTTAGACAGACCTAAGTACGATAATATACCAGCTACGCGTTTGTATGAAACGGAGACAGACAAATCGCATGTCATCCTTATTACACATGTTTTCGTTCAAATCGTGTCCGACCTTATATCATATGTCTACCGTCGCGTACCAATAAATAAGTACATTGAATTCGAACAGTAAACGGAAGAAGGAAAAATATTATAACAATAATGTATGGTAAGTACCTACGAACAACTGACCGGTGGCTTCAACTTACAGTTTGGAAACGGACGCAAATAATATTTACGCTGTACAAAAACACAAAAAAACATCCACTAAACTAATGATGAAGTCTTCGGAGAGAAAAAAACACGAAAAACGTACGTAACATTTAGACCGACTGCTTCGTCGCGTGATTCGAATTTCATAAACGAGGACATGCGGTCTCCAGCGACATTTAAATATAAAATACTCATATAAAATGATGTTATGCTCTGTTAAAATAATACATGATATCGAACCGAAAGGAAATATAAACGTCACTAGCCAACGGAATACAGAAATGTATGTATAAAATATGACAACAACAGTTGACTTTGTTATTGCAGGATATTCGAGTCAATAATATTAATATGACGACGATGACGTGCAGTACCTACACAGGATTTGCAAAAATCGGAATAATTGGACTACACTATCGATCTCGGATGGCATTGTTTTTTCCGAAAACCTTCACGGATGTCGGTGTTTATTGACTTCCCTTCGGAGGACGTCTCCAATAAGGCAAATCGAATGATAACACAAATATAATTATTTCACTATTCCGTGTTATTTGTATTCCGTAAAAGCCCGTAGGCTTCAGATCCGCTGGAGTACAATGGTAAAAGAAATTTAGCATTTTTTTTAATTTTTGGCATTTGGTTTTGAATAAATATTGTTTTCAATACGATTCAATTAAATCAGATCACACATTATTTCAAAACATTTTCACTTTTATGAAAAATGTCTAATCGTTTCCATTTGTTTAAGTGTTCACCTTGTTGAACGTCAAGGTACATTTTTATTTTAATATTCCAAATCCGAGTATTTTTTAGTGTAATCTTTACTCCGAAACACATAAATCGAATTTTAAATAGTTAATTTGTTTTAAGTACCTATCTACTTAAAGTGTAAGTGAGCATAGCAGAGTAGTTAGAGTTGGGTGAGGTTGGTACCTAATTAACTACCAGTTCGAAATTAAATTTTTACGTATCAAAATAATCGAAAAATATTCTGCTTAGAAAGAATCTGCTCCAGTTGCACATCTTATACCGGTGTCATGGACCTGGGTCAAGAATTTCGGAGATTTACAATTAGAATTTCCATAGCAGATTGATCCGCAGTCTAATTTTGATGTCACTGTAATGATTTACCTATATAAAGGTTTAATAAAATTGACTATGGAGTATTCGGCGCCCCATTCCTGATGACTAATTTAAATTCATAACTATATATTCTTATTTTTGTAAGCTAATTACCCTGTAGTCGATGAGGTAAAAATAAAAATAAAAAAAAATAAAAAACGCGTATATTTTTTCAAATGTATTTTCGTATTTTCGTGGCTTATTATCGTTCCGTCTTCGATAATGAACGTCGCAGTTCAATCAATAGTCGTACGGCTGAAATAAACCGCGTTAAGTTATACCTATTCGACATTAAAATATGCACGAAGAGTGTGCCGACGAGTTTTCCCGAGTTTTTCTTTCATCCTGCGCGAGACATACACAAATATCATGATAACAACGTGCACGTGGAAAAACGGGAAAACACGATCTCCCACCCTCGCATTTCGTGCCTACACATTATCACTAAATTCGTGTGTTGTTGTATTTTTATTTCAAGTGCCTTGTACGCTAGCATTCACAATACACTTCCTACAAAGGATAATAATAATAACAATAGTACCTAATATAGCAATTTGAAATAATTTCCGAAAGCGTAGAGCATACAAAGATATCATAGAATATTACCATAATATCATATTGTACCGTTTTCGGAGCAGCTCTATACAGGTACCTATAACTTCGGACTCGCAGGGGGGGGGGGAGTAATCTTACGAATAAACTGCTCCGGAATTGCTTTCGGGAACCGACTATTCCGAATGCATTTCGATCGTAGGTACAACGCAAAGGACGTTTCGAATAATTTAGTTCCAAAACGTTTTACACCTGCACGCGTTACAATGATATTCTAATCGATTTTTAATGCCGAAAAAAATATTTCACGGAGACGTTAATACACGATGATCGAAATGCATACTGTTATAACATATGTATCATTGTACTGTGAGACCAGCTCAGATGGGTAGTGGGGGAGGAGGTGGTTTTCGTTTAAAGGGAGCACTCGTCATCAGAAGCTATAATGAAATTAAATATTTTAAATATTTTTATCATTAGTGTTTCTTTGAATTAGATTTGTATGGATCATTCGAAATATTCAAAACTGCGTTTTACTTTTAGTTTGATGACTTGTTGCTATCTAATGACTGTAAAACGACTTATGCATTTTCATTCCTTTCGGCTTGTGACCATTCCCTATGTGAAAATAATATGATATGACATCTCATAAATTAGCAATAAAACGTGACAGTACGCATACCATTGGACCTGGAAGAAAATTTATCACAACAAAATGTGTGCATAGTATGAAAAAGTCAAAATTAGACTTTTGCCCCTTTACCTGAAAATCGTCAAATTTATTTTATAGGTCAACGGTCTCGGGGTTGGCATTTAAAACGTCGATTTATGCAAAACAATATATGACTCACTGAGTGGAGGTGGTGCATGCTGAGTGTTATGAAATTGAAGGTTTGCCTAAAAATGACCTTGTTGGACACAAACCATCTGGATAAGGGAGTCGACCGTTTGGATGATCGGCGCATTATTGACGTTATAACTTCGGGAGAATAGGCTACGTTGTTGATAGTTACAGCATATACTGATTAGAAGATAAACAACAGAATTGTGCGAAGGGTCGTTCAAACGTTTTAAATATGGCTCGTTGACATCGTTGGTTGTTTAGACGATCGTTATAATTTAGCTATTGCCTGTAATTATATGTACCTATTAAGTACGAAAAACAACTATAGTTTACAAAATACATCGAATAAACTTAAATATTACTAATACAGTGATACTTTTGGGCACTAGTGAATTCATATTTTTTACTGGGTACCTATGCATATCATATTTACAGTTATTAATAATTACCGACTGTACATTTATCAGTAGCTGCCTAAGTTGTGGGTAGGTATAGTGTTATCACAAACACTGATTTTCAAAGCCGACCCAAAACGAACTCGTGATTTTTCCATTTTTTACTCTGGAGCTCTATTTTCAAAAAATATCCACGTGGTCCAAACAACATGCTGTTATTTGCGTAATACATAAATATGTAAATAGAAATTACATGACAAGGTAATAGCTTTTATTATATTACTTTTATACGTTTTTTATGAGGCTCGCGCTAATAACTGCAAGCGCAGATCGCGGTTCTCGCATCGTTCTTAAAAGCATTAAAAGTAAAATAATTAATTAAAATTAAAAATACTTAAAAGTATTCGAATTTCGATTTTATTAGTTTGATTTTCAAACCGCGCCAACCATCCACAAAAAACGATCACAGATTGGTCGCAGTATTAATGATTTCGCGATCAAAAACCTATACTCGAAGTGATCAGTTTGGTTCATCAACCGAAGGGGTTCGTCATACCGCTATGGTTGTTATTTCGACCAGGTATCTCGTGTATAGGATACAGTCCATCGAAGATGCCCGTGTGACGGAGATTGTAGTTGAATTGTTGAGGTCGTGACTTTGAGTTGCTTGTCGACGTAAGCTGATATAATGGAATATACACCGAGACCGCATTCGTTAGTGCCGAGAACGTGTCGGACTATAAAGTAGTTTAATCAAAAACGTCGACTCCGATTTTATACAACGCGCACACCATACCTACTACTATAATACGTTATCTGTGGTTAGATGCGAGATTGGCCAATTTCACTTTTCGGTAGAACAGAGATTATTTTGAAAAATATGCCTTTACGTCTTTAGTTTACTGGCGACTAAGGGCCTGGTGGTGTATGTAAATGCTGTTAAGAATTTGAAAATAAGTACATAAAAGCAAAAAAAAAAAAAATACTCAATATGGTACTGGACACGGGCCAAAGTCTCCGATATTATTGCCTTAACAATTATTACTGTTCTGAACACCAATATGAAATGGTAATATGTTCTGCTATTACGAAAATTAAATAATACTATCATGAGAGGAGTTGACAAAAACAGTTGTACACGTCTTTCAAGTGCTTACATTTCAAAAAGCTATTTGTTTTGACGATATATCTCGATAAGTAATGTTCGACTTCGTGTTGTATTTAGTTGGACGACCAATTTTACAAAATTATAAACATCGAATTACTAAAATGTTCAACTCACCATGATAGCCCCCAGATTTCCCGAATCCATTTTCCCAATATCATTCTCGGAGCACAAAATTAAATAACTCAATATCTACTCGTTTTTTGATAAGTCAATATTTTTGAAAAATTATATGCCTAAATCTTCATAAGACACTTTTTAAATAAGTAGTACAAAAATCTCAATGATTTAAAAATACGGCCTTTAAGTACAATATATATCTGAAAATTCCAAACATAAGACTTCGAATAATTGAGATGTCAAAGAAAAAAGGGGTAAACATGCTCCGTGAAACACTCTGTACACGAATAAAAATTAGTTTTTGGGTTTTTATATCTGTCTTCGTCTTGTAAAAAAAAAACACAACTAATGAAATGACGTCAAATCACATTTCGCTCGTCATGCCACCTATCCTCTAGGATCGCAGTTTACGATATAGTAGAACGACTACAATGATCAAAGACAACTCTAAGCCTTGACGATTTGCGGTCTCTGGCGGCATATGATAATGTGGTCTCAGCTTGAATCCCAATGCCTGCTTTGTGTACTTAAACTTATATAATTGGCCCGGATGAT
Organism: Myzus persicae; assembly: GCF_001856785.1. NCBI lineage: Eukaryota > Metazoa > Arthropoda > Insecta > Hemiptera > Aphididae > Myzus > Myzus persicae. Next base: position 372,046 of record NW_019103945.1, read on the forward strand.
TGCGAACTTTAGTTTTTAGCCCGCCGCCGTGCGACCAAATCAATCGCAATAATTAACCGTCCATAGTTCTGTATTATATTATTACATTTGCGATGCGCACACACCGACAGCGCAAGGACTTACTGGGAAGGGCCAGGGGAATGTTTATGAGGCAAGTTGAGCACTAAACAGGCGTATTACCCACCCGATGCCTCTGCGGCGTCCTGTGCGAAGCTTACGATCGTTTACTGACGAATGGATAATATTACCAAGTTTGAGTGGAGACCATTGTATTACCGGGTAGAAGTAAAACAATAATTCAGGCCTCATACAAATCGCGTATGCATTCTATGGGCATCGAAAAATTCGTAATATATGTATATTATATGCATTATATTTTTACTCAATGTATTAGTTGCGATTGGTATGTTGTGTACTCAAAAAGAACATTTTAAATCGAAATTTGGAGGTTTGATTTTTCTAAAAATGAAAAAAAATTAAACAATTTCCATATAGCCGTGGGTTCACGTCTTATATTTCACCAAATGTTAACAATTACAAATAAAAAGTGTGGTCATAATAAATCAGTAGATTTAAGTAGACCTGTAGCTCTAAAAAATCACCAAATATCCACTGAAATATGCATTTTAAAATTATTATGAATATTTTAATGAATTAAAAATAAGATTATTTGTGTGAATATATTTTATTTAAATGTTGATGTCTTCGACCGACGTCTCCGTGGCCCGTATTGTTAATGTCTTATGCAGTGAACAATATCTGTACATAAATAAAATTAATAACCGGAAAATAAATCTAATCGGCAATCCTCGAGACGTGTCTCTAGGAAAAACTTGCACGTGGGAACAGTCAGCAACCATATTAATATGATTAAAATTTTAAATGATTTTTAATTCAACATTATTTTGGTTGTGTATCAAATATTTAAATTAAATAAAAACGTCGACGGTAAATATATTGATAGAATAGTAAATTATTGAAAATATGCATCTCGGCGTATAGAATAATCGAAGAAATATGCACTTAGACAAAAAAAAAAAACTCGAAATATGCATTTGTATGCAAAATAAAATTTCAAAACTAGCTTTGTTTCAGCATGAAACGTATGTGTTTCTTACTCAGCTATTTTTGTGATCGTGCAAAACAAATATTCGAATTCTACAAGATCTCTGCCCTAGTTATAACTTTAGAAAATGTGATTTGTGTTAGGAGGAGAAAATTTAAGTCTAAATCAACCTCCTACGCTTTTGTTGTAGACTTTAGGCTGACTGGAGTAGGCAACTGAATACGTTTTTAATTTCATTTTGTCTGTAGGTACATGATATGGATTAAACCGATATAACTAAAAGCGCACTTCATATAGTAACATTATGTTAGTTGCACGCGATTCAGTTTTTATTATAATACACAACTGAGTGCGATTCGGACACTCTTTTGGGAAATGCACCGACGATCATCCGACTTATAGGTACAGTTTGTCAAAGTTTATTCTATTCGCGGTCCTAACTAAATCTGACGCCGAACTAATGGATTGAAATCTCGTCGGGTTAGCCGTACACAACTATCTAAACTTATTTACTGATTCATGATCCAAACGCCAACTTTCTGTTGTTCAGGTGTACACGGATGACAGTGCGGGGGTATTACTACGTATCGCGTTTTATTTTCTTTCGAATATTCTATTCCCGAGCCCGCGCGACGGAGGCCGTTTCCTCGTGGGGATTGATATATTTATAAACGAAAAAGTTTTAACAGCAATAACACAGTCGACTTTCGGTAACTCAGACGTTTGTTAACCGGAACACTAAAAACCAACGGCTTCGCGCGAAAAAAAGTACCGTTTTGCAGGCTGACTTAATATGCCGTAGAGCCCGCGACACAACAATAACTGTACAAGATCAAAAATTTATAATTTGAATTTCCAAATGAATACTGATGGCACGAGAAAAACAAGTGGTCCAGTTATGCTGTATTTTATCGTTTTACTTTTATTTGCTAATAAATTATTGTTATTACAATTTCACAATTATTGTTAGCAACATCTTTTAGCAGTACGTTTTACTCGATCAACTTTATGGTTTCGTTTTATTTTTCACGAGATAAAGTAACTGTAAAATTTGGTTAAGTTCAAATCAAAGCGATCCGTGCAAGTATGCGAAGTGGGGGGGCAAAATTATGAAAATATTTCTTTAGTTATTTCTAACATTATTTCTTTGAATTATATATTTGAATTGAATGTTATGGAATATTTCTTTATTTTTTATCTCTCCGGCCTGACAGAACTGATGTCGGGAATTCCATTACAATATACAAAACGTGATGGAAAACAACTACAAAGCGAAATTTAAAATTATATATCCTTTCAGACTCGTTGATGTACAAATCGACTTTTTAGTAATTAGAAAACACTGAAAACAATTGTTGGAGAGCGCCACAAAATAAAAGCTTATAATTTTGCTTTCAAATGCCGACCCTATGTATATGTATAGTCGAACAACTGTGATTATCGTTGTTGACCCAAAGTCGTCGATTCATTTTCAACCTCCTTGAACTATCTTAGCCCTGTCCTTGTTCAGACGATTATATACCTACCTCCGACAAAATCACTCTGCGCAGAGTTCTGCTCTGACGATAACCATTTAAAAAATTGATTTGGGCTACCATTCAAAATATGTATAAAGGACTTTATGTATTATACGTTATTATGAATTACGATTAGGTAGAAGCAAATTATTATGCTGTTAAAATTATTGTTGCATGGCATCCCAAAATCATAAATCGATGCCCCGATATTATTCTTCCGTTCCTCTTTGGAATTTCGATTATTTCCATAACCCCTCTAGTCCCGCCCCCCTCGCTCGGATGAATATCGATGCTATATTAATTATTGTCTAACTCTATAAATGTTGATTTATAATATTATATTGTGCCCTCTGCCTACCTACAACACTAATCATGTATGGGAATTGTATAAATCCCAACTGTCCGATTACGCGCTTACCTCTCAGTAACGTTCGTAGTATTATTATTTAATGGACTTCCGGAAAATCATCGTTCGCACACGCAGTTCGAGTTATAATAGCTCGTATAGTTGATAGCTGTGATTCGACTACTCGAGTTTAGTAACTACTATCATGTACGTTACACGTTATCGGTGATGTATGGCTACCGAAAAAAACGTGAGCAGATTGTTGAAGCGAAAGGTGTATCTTTGTTCAAGAAGTATTCGAGGACCTATACTTTTTTTCGGTTAAAAAAATGTGCATCAGCAGTTGTTATGGCGCTAAAAACTTTTGACGAAACCGATTAGAGCATCGTCGCGAGATTGGGACGGAAAATACCGATGGATAAAACGAATAGTAGTAAAACACATTAAGCGAATCGGTTTATTTAAGTCCTGCTGCTGCCCCTGCTATAATAAACTCGAAACAACCGACCGCCGATAATAATAATATCGTAGGTAATAAATAATAATTACTCTTCACGGTCCCCGTTGTGGATCGTAAATTTTGTTCCTTTTACGATTTTTGTTTGCCAAAAGCACATGTGCAACTCAAACAGCTGCACGAGCGGTAAAAGCTAATCTATTAAAATGTTAGCGACAAACCAGTATTCGGTATGATGTATTTTTACGACTTCCCATTACATAATAATAATAATAATATATATATATATAGGCTAATGCCAGTGTGTCGTTTGCCTGGAATTATTTTGATGTTGACACGATCCTCCGGAATCGTAAAGGTATCGACAGAATGTATGTCACGTCATAATAGTATCGTCGCTCGAAGACCGATCACTGACAACTGAACTGTATAGCACCACGTCGTGACCTGGTATATACCACACATCGACTACCGAAACACAGTTGACAATTAACTGGAGAACGTCTGTAGACTACTATAAGGTCACTCACTCGTGGGCTGCCTGCAGATGATAAAAATTATTCACAAAAACCTTTAACGAGTCATTTTCCAAACTCCGTAGACCACAGTTATACGACTTGTCGTGGCCTTTTTTGATTTTTGAATTTTTTTAAAACCGTGTTGATGGCAACGAACACAAAGAATATTCATTTTTTTTGTATTTAAAATGTTCGCTGTATGACGTGTCGCGCCTATTTTTGATAAATCGTTTTTGTTGTACTCGTTAAAATTAACAGTTTTAAATTTGATTTAGCGACTATTGGCTTGTGAACTCTCGGTATACGGAATTCGGAAAGATCGAAATATTTACTCGATCTCCATCGCATTAGTCACAACGTAGAAACATCAAAGAGATCATAACACAATTGATTTAGAACCATATACCTACCTTATACCGTTATTGAACCTTCTTTAATCAGTGCGGAAACTAATCAATTGTTTGTACAGGATGAGCATGCGCGGCCCATAATAATGATATATGAAATATTAACTAAGTCCTTACATGTTTTGCGAACAAAGTTATGATAAACGTTAAGTTATTTGAGTTTAATCGTGTTATACCTCTTGCAGTGCGCATATGCACAACCTCATAGGTAGTACATAAAAACGCATAACAGACATATTATAATTAAACGTATTACAACACAATTATAGGTATAGAGACTTGCGATACATAAGTACGCGATATGCAAGACTCGTGTCTAAACCAGAGACAAGTCCTCGGCGTTTAAATTTTAATCAAATGTTCATTTCTGTAGAACAGGCACCTACATAATATATTACATATTTTTGTTGCACGCAAATATTTCGTACTTATAAGTATTGTGAAATAGATGATACACCGCTTAGTATAAAAACCATGGATTTATCAGCGTTAAATTCGATTGTGCAATAAAGTGATTTTTGTAAAATATTGGACACGTGCTCTTTTGCGTTTAACGATTCAGTCTCATACGGATGGGGATTTTTTGAAAACTCACAATAATACCAACAATCGTCCGAAATTTTTCATTATAGCGGGTGCTTCCAGCTACATGTCAAATTTCACCTCCGTACTTATAGATGCCTACTTGCGTAATAAACTAATGGTCGTACCTATGTGTGGTAAATATTCTGAACTGATAAACTCCAATAATGTACCAAAAACGTACACCGATACTCCTATATTATACTATGGGAATCTAGTCTCTGCAAGTTCGATTCTCTCAGAAAACCACCCAAATAATGATCAATTCGCAAATAGTAACAGTGGAAACAAAGTACATGTTCAAAAAAAAAAAATGTTATATGCTGATAATTAATGAAACTATTTTTTTTTTTTATTCGTTGTCTGATAATTGTAATTTAAATGCTTTTTAATAAAAGTCTCATAGAATCAATATTTATTATGACAACAGTATTTTATTCTGTTTTTTTTTTTCACTTTCTATTTTCATAATTTATTACTGATTATTATGACGAACTTTGTGCTAACTATTATAATTATCATAAACGATATAGGCTATCTAACAAATGTGTCTTATCCACACCAAGAAATTTATAAATTAATTATTTTTCAAGAGCCTGCTTTTGAAGAACTCCTCTGAATCAAAAAACAAACGTTTAAAATAAAAAATAAACCGTAGTCTGAAAACCAGAAAATTCCGCACCATGCTATATATATAGTCAGTGAGTTAAATGTTAAGAAAATCGAAATCATCAACAAAGAGTATTATTAGAGCCGACTCTGTTTTTGACGAACAATATTAATATTACGTACAACACATTTTCCTGCGGCCGTTTTACAGAACACGAAAACGTGCTTTGAAAGGTCTCGATAATTAAAATAATAGCCAATAGAGCTAGTGAAGCGACCGAACATTTTAACGCCATCGTGTTACATCAAAGACGTGGTTCGAAGAATATATTTTAATAATAATTATGATAACATTACGGTGATATAATACATGTTCTATGATAATATAGCTTAACTGCCGTTATCACCTCTGACGATACGCCGTCGCCACGATGCCTATTCGTATTTTACACGTCTTACACAATTAATTACGTCAAATGCTCAGCGATACACAAACAGAGTTATAGTATGAAGTAGGTGTGTCCAACTGCGTTTTTGACTGTCACCCCACGCAGAGAGTGGATTTCCGTATTAAAACGGAAACGCAAAAAATAACGAAATTATACAATGCAACTCTTAACAACAAATTCCACCTCCGCGACATTCGCGTATCACGATCATGTAGCAAATTTGAATAGGATTGAAACATCTATCGATGATGATCTCGTCGATTTCGGAAGCCGAGTATAATATATATGAGGGAAAGACGATCGAGAATAATCGTATCCGTCGTTAAAATACAAATGTTCAGTCGACTCGCAATAAACCGAGCTCGATGATAAACTCACCCGTTCCCAGCATATGTATATAATATAGTTTCTCTTATTTAGACGTTAAAAAAGTAATGAAAAACCTCGCACTCGAGAAAAAGTATCTGCGCCAACTAAACACAAAATCAAAAGGTCAATAGCATAGTCTTACGACCTCCCTGAAAAGACTGCTCCGGGAGACGAGAAAAAATAATAGACCTACTCAGAATGGGACACTCGACGTTCACAATCCGATACCTCATGATGCGTCAAGTGTGGAAAACTGGAAACTCTATTTCCTCTACCCGCGTCCAAGTAATCCACAGTGCATGTATCCAACTTCTGCTTGGCCAAAAGTTATTGAAAAATCCCAGACTTTCTAATTCGTACCACGACATTATTTAATGATATATTTTTTGCTCACACTAGTAGCTGTTCAGGGTTCATACTGTGTTTCGTCATCACTAAGGATCGGATTTTTATAAAAATGCATATTCTTCTACAATTAACCTAGAATGGTTTGATAATTTATGGTAATTTTGATTCGAAACTTTTACATTTTTTTTAGTTGCATATTTTTGCATATTTGAGTGAAAATGACTATAAATTGCACATTTCTGAATAATTGCATAAAACTTGCATTAGTAGTTGTTGAATTTTTTTTGTTTGCTCTAATTTGCAAAATTTATTTTCAAAATATAAATGTACTCCATGTGACATCGCAGAAATTTCCAATTCGCAATTATAAAATCACATTTTGTAACTCCGTGTACTCGTTCCCGAATTAATATTTCATTTGCCGGTATTAATTTAGCATTTATTTAATTTAACAGTTGTACTTGTACATTTTTTTTTTTTATTTGATTTAAGCCTCGGCAACTATGGCCATTGGCAACAAAGAGTTTAACTCTAAATTATTTACATGATATATAGGTCACATATTATTAAATATTATTGACAAGGTTGGACTTCGTAATAAAAGTTATCGTGTGATTTATGTTGTCCGGGCGGAGGGCTTCTGACAGAATGTTTGAAATGCCTGCTTCTCGTCTATCCGTTTCGTATGAAAGGCATTCAGTTAAGATATGTTTGATTGAGAGAGGAGTACACCGCAGCAGAGGGGTGGGTCTTCCTTCTTCATCAGATATGGTGGGTTATGTCCTATACGAATTCTATTGATTGAGGTTTCCATTTTCCTCGAGAAGTCTGGTGGAGAGGGCCATGTGTGGATGGTATTTTTAATTTCGTTTAATTTTGAAGTACCTTGTTTCCACGCCCGTTGCCATACGCTGTTTGATATTATTCTGGTCATGAATTTGACGTCGTGTAGGGTAAAATAATTAAGTCCAATGGCATTAGTGGAGGTTACAGTTATAAATTATAATGATATTTAAATTGTATTTTTTTTTTTTTTGAGATGTTTATGTTTTTCGACCACCAACAAAGAAAATATCTGTGTATTTTTGAATTTTCGACTACATAAACATGTGCATATTTAACAATAATTTTTGCATACAAATCCGGGCCTCAGACTTATCAGCGATGCCTGCAAACCACGAATCACACGATTCGGCACCCACTCTGTTTTCGCTAGATTTCCGTAGTCTCGTTTACGGCGGGTGTGCGTACATATTATTATGTACGAAAACTACGATATTAAAATCATATTTTCTCCCAACCGCACTACAAGACGTGGGTGGGTAGGTAGGTAGGTAGGTAGGTGGGTGGGTAGGTATAATATACGTCCCTCGAACTGTACACCGTTTGCGGGGAGGATTTACGGCGTCACCTTAACGTCGCCCGGAAAATCTGAGCCCCGTGGTAAGGCGGCCCAACGCGGTGGCGGCGGTGGTATAATAAATTACCACCGGTACGTACGAGTCTCGTGTAACGCGGTATACGCACATAATATTATATTACCACCGTTTCGATGTGACACGAGGATTTAAATACCAACGCCATTTGCGAGGTTAAACTCCTCGTTTAAAACGCTCCGCGACATTATTTGCCCCATCGACCCGCCCGCGACCCACTCGCGACCCCCCCCCCCCGCGACCTCGAGGAGCGTGTTTTTTATTTTCGGTAAACGATATTTCGGCGGCAACGGGAAATCGATGATCGACTTACAGGTCGTTTCCGATGTTCCCCGCGGTGTGTATCGTTACTTTCGAGTCGAGATTTACGTCCTATCGTCATCGAAAAACATCGAAAATATCGTTTGGTTTTGGACGAACCGGTCGGATTACTATAATGTGTTCTTCGAGGACGGTTCATCGCCCACGTCAAACCCATAGCATTTTACTGCAGGTATTATTGTTATGGGCTTATTATTGTCACAAACACAGTTCCGGATCCACGGCGAGTGGGTGGCGCGTGAGCTCAAATAGTTTACTTCGGATTTTTGTAGAAATTATCACGAAAACCGCCTCAAGCGCCTATCTCATCTGATTATTTACATTGATAACTATGATCGTTCGCCGTCGATATTATTACAAGAGGCGGGGGATGCTGAGTGACCTTGAGCACAGGACCTAACCTAACCTATTTTGAGGGACCGTGATGGGCCCGCTGAAATGTATTCGCGATTTTTGAAATTTTAGTAGAAATACTTATTTTATATTAAATTATATTGTAAAATAACATTTTATGAAATATAAATATATAATAATTATTACTTAGAAAAAAATTGATTGAATATAAATTAAAATATACTATTGTTTTTTTCCTTTTTAAATTTAGATAATATTGTGAAAAAAATAATTAAAAGACATTATTAATGTTAAAATGCTTGTAAACTCGATTTTTTATAATATACTAGCCGACCCGACAGATGTTGTCCTGTCTTAACTTTGAATACTGAATTCGAATTGGTGTAATTAAAAAAATTAATATTATTCCAAAACTTGTTCTACATATAGATGGTAAATTGTATTTTTAGAATGTTATGGAGGGCCCCGACAAACATTTAGTACAGGAGCCCAAAATTTATGTGGGTGGCACTGAACTATAAGTGAACCAAACTGTGTAGGTACAGTTAATATTGCTGATCGCGGTATATCCGCAGGAACCATAACAATTAATATTTTCAGAGTATTTTCAACTATTCCTTTCAAAAATAAATTTTATTACTAGGGTACATTTGAAGAAAAAAATCAAAACTACTCTCAAATTTCAAGAATCACATTAATTCTTAACTCATGAACGATCTAATCATACATTGCAATCGCATGTTTTGGCTTTACTTAAATCAAACAGCTTAGTATCGTCATGCAAAAAAAAAAAAATGTTTTGTTTGGGAATGGTTGTAGTGATTTTTGTTATATCATTTTTAACGACTAAATGCGATAATTTTTTGGAAAACTGATGATTTATTTTTATTAACTATCCTTAACCTGAAACATATTATAGTCAGAGTCACATATTCTGTGGTTTCCAATCAGAATTAATTGTAACATTATTATTTATTCTTATTTTATCATTCAAAATGTCTAAACATTTTCGACAGTGTTTTTCCGTTTATCGAACACTCGACGGGTCGACCACCGGCTGACCCTGCATTCGTTTTATTCTCCACAAAGTTCGAGTGTGTTACGAATATTACGAAACACAAGTTGATAGATTTTTGTGTCGATAAAATCGTTATTAGCACGAATTGCGATTTTACGGAGTGATTTATATTTATTTAAATATATTACACCATGTTGTACATCGTTATATTTTGTAATATTATTTCTAATATCAAAGCCCCGTCGACTTTCCGACTTGATAAGCTGTGACCCCTTCCCTTCCCCCCCCCCCACAAAATAAAATACGACTTGAAACTCCTGAGCATGCCACTTACAGGGCTGTCATGCGGCTAAAACGCTTTATAAACTTTTGGTATAATATCATAATATCAAGTTGCCTTCGAACTTATAAAATAATAAGACGACTGCTGTCGATGGAAAATGGTCGTCGACAATAATTGTTAATAATGTAAATACATTACATCTACCGCCGTCTAAGATTGATCTAACCTGCGTGTGTTTGGTTTTTTTTTCCAGGCTCACTCATCCGAACATCGTGCAATTGTTGGAAACGTTCGAAGACAAGTCCAAGGTGTATCTCATCATGGAACTGTGAGTATATTATATTTGCAAGTAATTTTACATTAAGCATATCCTACTCTCCAAACGTTGAATATTAAATTAAATTCGTGTAGAACGAAATACTTTGTTTTTAATTAATGCGCGTTTAGTTCTAAGTGCGTGTGATTCTCTGAAATCAAATAGTTGCGTCCTTCGTCCCCCGACCGCCATTCGAGTTGTCTTTTTAACTCCACTATAATTTTATGCGATACTTTATACGTAAATACGTGTACAGTGTTGATAATCCAACTGTAGTGATGTAAAATTTCAGAAATTTAATATTCGAGAAATTTTTGAAATTTTATTTTTTAATGGACCTTACTTTTGTTTTACTTCCACAAATTAGAAATATTCATTGAATTTTGAAGTATATTTCATAACATTAAAATGTGCTGTACACATTATGTGAATTTAAACATTTTGTTTTTAATCATAAATTACGAATACAAGGCTAATGATAATATTTAATAGTTGCGTGGTAGTATAGCATTTGCAGTATTGCTTTTTTATTGCAACGAAATTAATGCTTAAATAAAAAATTTAATTTGATTTTTTTAATGGACATTTCCTACTTACATAACTATCTTACTCATACCTAAGCAGAAGTACTTAAAGTTATGAATTTAACAGTAAATTCCGGTTCCAATTTATGTTTTAGAAAATTTCAAATTTTTGATTCTCAAAATAACAAACATAAAGTAGCTACAGTAAAAAAAAAATGGTTAAAAAGATACAAACATTCATAAACATTTTTACCAACATTCATGAAAAAAATATATTAAAATTAATTTCACAGTGCTAACCGATAGGTGTTTACTTAATAATTGTTTTGATATATTATTATAACAAAATTACCTACTAAAATGTATAATAATGTAGTTTAAAAAATAAAATAAAAATATTATACTATGTTTGCAGTATACGATACTTATGCGACAAGCTTGTTAATTGGTCTATATAAAGGATGGTGTTGATATAGAATTAATATAACTAAAATTTCAATTTTAAAATAATACAATTTAATTGGAATTTACAAAAAAACAAAAAACGGTGTATTGCACGATAGGCATCTATGAAAATTATTTATTTTCAGACTTCAGCGTTTTTACATCTGGTGACAAGACGTGTCCAATATTCAGTGGATTACTATTTACAATATTAGGTAGTCATTACTGTTGTTGTTATTATTAAATTGCTTCTATACTACCTACTTTATAGTTTTCTGGCTTGAACGTATTAGTATTATTATTATTATCATTCATACTATCGTGATTATTGCGTGCTAAAACGCATTCGGCATAAAACATCGTTAGCCGCCCGCCGTACTTTATTACATTTTCGATATTCATTTTGCAAATTAAGATAAAAAATTTCATTAAAATCCCTTTTTGTGTCAGTCGTTTTTATGTACGTGACTAGTCCCGAGAGAGAGCATCATTTGTAGGACAATTAAATTTTTCAAATGTCTTCGTCTACTTCGTTATTATATTTTATCGCCGTCCGCCTCGAACCTATAGCTGGCTCGTTTGTACGCATTCCTCTCTTATAAGTTTAATTTATTCTTATTTCGTTTTTTACTGTGGCGTGGCATACCACCGACCGATAAAAAAATGAATGTGTTGGTACTTTTAGACCACCGCCAGCGCCAGAAAAATCTTTTTTTCAAAGATGTTTTTCTATAGTTATGGTGATACATACATACCACACTCATTACTTTTCTAATTTATGACCATCTTATCGAAAAACATACATGCGTACTCTTTTCTCAAATACTGAGATCGTTTGACATTTAAAAAAAAACCGAGAACTCCAAAATGAAACTTCAAAACAGTAATCTACGATTGTGTTATCTACAATCGTGCTAGAATCTTTGACTATTAATTTAAAAATAAAAATAACAATAATAATATTGCACGCACTACTAAAGAGAACCTACCGACTTATGTCTTCCAAAAAAAACTCCAAACTGACCCTTAAATTCAACTACTTTACAAAGATTACGTATTTCATAAAATAACAATAAAATGTTTGATATAATATAAAGTTGTGGTGATAATACGAATTTATTTTCATTTTATGCTATCTTTGCAAAACATTACCTAATATATATTGTAGTTTCTGTTTCCGTACCTCAATTTACTTAAATATATTAATATAGAGGTGAAATCTCAACATATAATTGCCACACTGTAACATCGTTTTGAATTATTTGTTATTTTTTTTTATTCTCACTTATATTATAAGCAAGAGATAAATACCAAACCGACCTATAAAGTTGTAAAAATATTCTAAAATCATTTGTTTTATGTACTCAAACTACTCGTAGCAAAAAAAAAAGCTAAATATCGGAGGCTTTTCTAAAAAATTAATTTTATTACAACACGATTTGACAATCAGGACTTTTGGTTTGTTTTCTGGATAGTGTAATAAATACAAAAACAACATGCGTCATGCAAAAATCATCATTTTATTATTATTTGTTTTCTATAACATATTACTGTTTTCAATTTTCAATTTTCTATTAAGTTGGAATGATGTACCTACATAACCTATAATCGTGATAAGTGATGACAGCGGCAAGCATTTTTTAGCATTTTAATGCCTATCGATTGGTCTGATTTAAGACCAGAAAATTGTACAATGTGAATTGAAAAAACTATGAATTGCATACATATTTCTAGGTTCTAAATGCATACCAATCAAAGACATTCATATTGTAATAAAGTAACCAAGCAAAACGTGGAAATCAAAACTCCAGTAACCAATTAAAAATATATTATCGTGATCGATATTTTAAGAGGTTTTATTATGAGACATTAATACAGGCACACGAGCCCATTGAACAGATAACAGAATTTTTAGTTCGAGTGTTCGACGAATATCATAATTTACTAGAGCATGAAGTCACTACAATGAGTTTTGATGAAGATGATTGTTTTTCTCAACTCCATCATGAATCCATCCACCAGCCGTGGGCAACCGCAAACTTCATTCTGCCATAAAAGTGCACGCCATTTCACGATAATATAATATAAATTGTTATTATAATGTCACACCTATCCAAGCTTCGTCAACCACACTTAAACTTCAACCGCCGGTCGGGTACTTTCCACGTCGATTAAAATAATAATATTCATCTCGTTTGTCAAACATCGAGACATTTAAAACAGTACTCGACCGCCACGCAATATACTTAATTAACTGTGTTATTAACTGTCAGTCTCTGGGGCGCTATAACGTCCATAGTTTTTGTAGCTACTCATTTCCAAAATGTCTAGTCTTAAATATTAACGAGTTACGCATTGAGGGGTTTTTTTCATCTTGAATCACAATTTTTCAGATTTAGTATTATCAGGATCTGAATGTGAATACTGGCTCCTACTTTCGAATTCGCGTAAATTTGTTCCAAGCTCAAATATTTACGAGTTTGAAATTTCTGGCTACTAACGAGCCATCTTGCTGAAACGCCTAACTCTCACTCTAACATATTTAATTATAATATAAATACACATCACATTGTCACTGGTTAAAGTCAATAGGTCTCGTGCGCAGACTCTGGATTCAGGAGCAGCGAGAAATAAGTCGGTTCGTTTTTCAATAGTATATATTTTGAAATACAGGATTTTGAAGTAGGTACGCTTTCGAAATAGATCATCCAAATCCTGCAGACTTTGTGGAGGTAAAATTTACTGAGGTAAACGAATCAGTTTTTTTTCGAACCCAAAATAAGTTCACAGGCTTTCCTTCTACGCACATCAAGCCCGATTTCAGAGCATACATAAATCTAGTAGTCAATTCAGTATTTAGACTTATCTAGATAAATAGTTACAAGTTATCTAACTTAATATCTGAGCTAAAAATTAACCTATTTAGATAAAGTCAATAGTATAAATAATAATATTTATATATTATAAATCATTCATAAATTATAATACAAATATTTAACATCAAACAAAGTGTTGATTTATTAAATATTATATCATTAAAAGTATTAAACATTTAATTTTAAAAATGTATTATTTATTTATACGTATCACTAATAATGATGTCTATTACAAACTTTCATTTAAACATATGATTTGTGTTCAGCCCATATTCAAATAGTAGCAAGGCGTACTTTTAAAAAGTTAGATTTAAATAAATTTAAAAAAATTAACTTTTTTATCTAGATAATTTTTATTTTTAATTATTATCTTTATATTTCTTTAAATAATAATGTTCTCACCGAATCCTAACACATATGGTCTAGAAACCAGAGCTCGCAAACGTTATAATAACGTTATATTTGATAAAAAACGATTGAAATTTGTAAACGTAATTATAACAGAAAACGATAAACATAAATGAATAAATAACACAAAACAAAACGTAACTTTCAACAAAATATATGATATATCATTAAACAAAACATAACGCAAAACGGTATATATTGTATTCCATTAAACGAAATAATTAATTTCCAATTATTTAATAATACTTTGTAGTATTCAATTATTTATTCAATCCAAGAATTAATTTTATCCCGTGTCCGGCCTATCCGAAGATCCGGTATTAGATATTATTTTAAAACTTAATAAGAAGGTATTATTGAATTAATAGAATAGTTTAATTACCAATAGCTAATAATAGTGATACTCTGATAATATTATACTGTACTATCTGTACTACAATCGAAATGTATACCATTCAAGTTATTCAACTATTGTGTTCGGTGTTCAGTTTGCTCAGATCTGTTCAGTCGTCACTCGTCAATGTCTTTCTAATTGTTGTCAAATATTTAATATTTATATTTTATACTAATATACTTATAGTTTTAATGTGCATACGTTTTCTTTATATTAGTTTAACCCATTTAATAAAATAAATAAAATTATACAATACCTACATAAGACTCATAATAGGGAAATTATGTCCCCAAAAAAAGGTCATAGTCATATACTTTTAAATTGCGGCCTGTGTACCTTAAAAACAGTTATCTAAATGCTTTTAAATTTTAACTCAAAATAAACTCAAAATTTGTATAACGTTTTGATTGTAAATAACGTAAAACAAAATATTTTTTTTCAAATGCAAGCCCTGCTAGAAACACATCAGGTATTGAGAAGTGGCTAAATATTATTGTGCTTTTGCAGGGTGACTGGAGGAGAGTTGTTCGACCGCATCGTGCAGAAGGGTTCGTACACCGAAAAGGATGCAGCCCATTTGATCCGCCAGGTGCTAGGTGCCGTGGATTACATGCACGAACAAGGTGTCGTGCACAGAGATCTTAAGGTGAGTCGTCGTGAAACAATAGTTTTAGTTTAAATGCCGGCTTAAGGTATAGCTCAATAACTCATAATCGAACCAGAAAACCGAGTAGGTATAAAATAATAGTGTGTATCTGTGTAATAGACGACGAGCAAATTTGAAAACCCAAAATAATAATTGGCAAAATTATAAAAATATAGTGACAATGCAATTGAATTGACTGCAGAATAGTGTAAAAAATAAACATTTTTTTTTTTTGTTTCAAATGCGCAGTTGCTTATTCAATCAATCACATTAGTTTTACAAGATTACAGGTTGAATATTTAGTACTATAAATGAAATCAATTAAAATTATATTTACATTTTTTTGTTCAGGCCGAGTTTTTATGGGTGTGGCACGTTCGCTTATTTCTCCACGTCATACGTCTAGCCCGATGCACGCATATATGTAGTATAGAAACTTATCAAAATAACTATTGTGTCAGTTATTTATTAGTTATCTTAAACAACACATTTTCTCATGGATAGATATGGCTCTCTCCGTAAAATATCAATTTACTATATAAATAATATTAATTGTTTGTATTTAAATGTTTTTCTCTAGTAAAACTGTCCTTTCATATATTATTTCCATTTTTTAATTTCAAATCGTTTGTATAGTTCGTACTTATAAGACGTAATTTTATGACTTTTTTATTTATTTATTTATTTATTTATTAATGAATAAAAAACAGACAGTAGATATCATAGTATTTTACAAAGTTATAAGACAAGTTCAATAATATATAATTTTACATTTAAAAAAAATACTAGGCAATCAGTGAATACAGTACAAAATGCAGGTTAAATTTAATACAAAAGAACATTTTAAGCTTTTTAGGTAACCACGTCGAGTAAAAATACCTAAAAATTAATTAAAAACGGTGAAATCGGGATTTCGTCCAATTCGAGTTTGGTTGTTTCTTTGTAATATCAAAATTCACAGTTCATATAAATATTGAAACTTACACCAAATTCGTGATTATTACTATTATACTGTCGGTGAAGAATATTTTTTTCAATTCAGTGATTTAAAGAAATTTTCGATACTGAAGTTTTTAAGTTCTAAAATAGTTCATTTCGTATTGATATAAGAGTAAAAAGGAAACACAAACTTCATTCGAATAATATCGGAAATTTGAATTGCAAAACCTCAAAACATCTGACTATTATGACTTATTGAAATATAAAATTTAAACCTACTAAAAAAAAATGATTTTACTTACCCTATTATCTATATTGTAAAAGTGGTATTATTTTTAACTTATTTAAATAAAAGTGAAATGTATTATTTTTATTTTATCTGTCCACAGATAAATGCATATAAAATTGTCTGTATCACAAAATAGTTTTCACAGTATGGTCATTAATCATTAGACATAAAATATTATGATGGAAGAAAATAAAAATGGTTACGTTCTCCTTGCTGTCATGGCCACATAATGTACAGTCGGCACTCGGTGCATCGATATTATCGGCCTAGACGAGTATAGGAATAATAAATGATTTTATAAGTAAGGCTTCGAATGAAATGCCCTCAAAACTACAAAAAAAAATATATTTTAAAAAATAACCAAAAATAATTATTTAACGAAATATGCTCTTAAAAAATGATCTACATTTATTTGACGATTACGCGAGCGAGTGGAAAACGATAGATTAACTTGCCTCATTTTCAATTCTTCTTTATCTTAACAAAACAATACCAATAACAAAAAAACAAAATACAGAACTTAGGGCACTCACAATAAATAAACAGCTCGTAGACATACTCGGCTCGATTACGATAACTGACTTTTCAATTAGTTGTAATTTGTTTGAGTAAGACTCAGTAAGACACCAAATTTGGAAATCGCAGTAGACGGATAAAGGTTTATCATATTCATAAATCGATTCGTAACATAATTATTCGTTTAAAACTATTTGAAGCAAATATTTTGAAATCATAAAACTATTTTAAATTTCTTAATTTACACTATAAGAGTCATACAATATTGTATCGGAAATATGCATTTAAAATGAATAAAATTAGCTAAAAATAATTTTAAAAAAATAATTGAAAAAACAGCGAAAAATGCAAAATTAAGGTATTTCCTTTAAAATAAAAGGAAACGAATTATGTAGGTACCTACTTGGAATTCATTGTACTGCAGGAGCACCCAAAAATTAATGAACTATGCATCGAAATCCTTGCCCTAATTATAATAGCTGTACAGATAAGTACTGGGATAAGCGCCAATATACAGCGGTGATGGGAAATAATAGTTTTTTTTTTGGAAAACTGCCCTTTAAAATGTTAAAATGTCGAGCCTACGCGGGCGTTCCTCGTACTCTTATTCCCGGAAAGAAAAACCAGAATGACGACCCGCATAGTTTAACTACCCAACTTTAATTAAATTTTACTGAATAAAACATTTTAATTTTATCGCATTATACACTTTTCTGTTCCTATTTTGTGTACAACAATAAAACGAAATTGAAAACTTTTTTGAAATAAAATAACAGCAATTCGGTGCACTTTCAAAAACAAGTATAAGCGCGCTGTGTTATGAACTAATATTAATTACGAAAATAATGGCTTATTGCATAAATCCGTGTTAGGATTCGTCCAAGACTGGTCGTCTAACCATCATTTTTTATCGTTTAAATAAATACAATTTTAATGAAAATTTAAATTTAAATTACAACCTAAAATACATTTAAAAATAAATTCAAATCGTTTGACGCCAACGTCGGGATCCCCGTGGACAGGGTGGGTCGTTCAAGTTGGAAATGTAAAATTGGAGGTTAGCCAAGACAACAGACTAAAATTAAACGGATTTAAGACAATGACAGTGTACAAAGACAAATATAATAATGTAATGCATTACAAATATCCGAAACAACACGAGCTCGGAGACGTCTTTGTTCTGCTCAAAGTGAATAAATAAGGAGAACGATAATTTTCAAAATTACTGAACGATTAAAATGTTATACAGATATGATAAGAAGGATGATACATCAACTGGTATAACAGTGAAGGTTCGACCACGTTCGAATGGAATCTACTGGACAGCTGAATTTTACGTCAGGGGACGTCGATCATTGTTGAATCGATGTTGGAACACAACTGAAACTGGGTCTAAGTCGACTTGGCCACGCGAACAGTCACATTGTCTGTCGGGTCGTTTTGTGCCTACAAGTTGAGCTCGCCCCGACTCTGGATACATCCCGGTAGAACGTGGTCAATGAATGATACCACGGTTACAACAGCCGATCACAATACGATGTGAGACACGTGTCGACATGCGTTGTGGCTTGGTCACCGAATCCTGGTAGTAAGAAGTATCGCTCCGGCCACAGTAACCGTGGTCACAAGCGACACGACGTGGGTTAAGTTAAACGCAAAGGCGAACATTACAAACGGCGACATACGAATATTATACAGATATCCGTGCAAAGGACAATCGGACTTACTAGCTGATGCGAAAGGTCGGCTAAAGTCAAACAAAAACCGAAGGTGGCCGATCTGGCAGGGTAGAACCTATCAAAACTTTGTCGATTTTCTTGTGTGGTTAGACTTGAAAGGCGACGTATTCCGAAGGCAAAATTATTTCACAGGTGGTCGTAGAAATACTAATTAGGTGGCAAGAATCTTGACGACCTGCCGCCATCTTGTCATTATTTGAGGCCCGCGATCAAATTTCAACCATTGCATGTATATTTTTTAATATACGTGGAGCAAAATGAGATAATTTTCGACGAATAAAATAGGTTTCGGTTCAATAACTTGTTGGCAGACATTGCTGGGATAAATGTGAATAAATCATTAAATGCAGAAAATTGTGTAGAATATATATATATATATATATATTGATATGCTTTTAAGTTATTCCTCATTTTTGCTTCACGATTTTCAATATTCGTAAAAGACTACGTCTTTTTATAACATATGTGGCTCGAGAGATTTTTTGAAAATAACTGATGGTTCTCTGCACCCTAAATAAATTTGAGGTCTTTAACTTCTGAAATCTTTTTCTTCGAGAAATTGCAATAATTAAATTTCATTCCGTTTTACCACCGCCCGTAATGCTATTACTTGTCTTGTGGTTTGGGGCCTATGACCGTCTGTGTGTTACAGATAGCACCAATGACGTTGATTGGTCAAATTTGCTATCATTTTGCGCAAATCTCTGTGAATATTTTTTTATCCTATTACGATGACGATTTAGGGCCCCTCACAAAATATTATTTCCCTTGTTCCGGAAAAACTTTGAAACATCTCTGATTACATCGACTGAATACAATGTCGTCAAAAAAAAATAAAAACTATTCAACTGTTAAGACGTCATCTACTACGAAGACTTACACTGACTCGTATTACATTTTAGTGCAGCCGATGGCCATTAAATATCAGTACAATATTTTAACGAATGCTTATGACATGAGAGCCATTTGAAAGAGCGACAATCATCTTTTTTTCGTAGCTGAAATGACGCTTCAAATCTGTGGATGGTAATTAAAAAAATTAGAAAGTCGACTGTGCGCTTTTTATTTTTTAAAACGCCAATATTTCGTATAATGTGTTTTATGGATCTCTGAAATGTTATAATTAAATGTCATAGTAGGTATGTAGAGCAAACACCCTTTGACATCAATCTTCTCCGAATGCCTTTTTTTAAATATTTACACTGATATAATTAATTTGATCTTTAGTAGTTATTTTAATACCGCGTATAATGTCTTATTAGGTACCTACGTTTTTTTTTTTTTTTGTTTGTCAAAGATTAAAAACTGATCGACTCCGTTAACTCTAATTTAATTCAAACTTAATTTATTTTCTTTTTTCACATTTCCGAGAAAAATTCTACGTTTGTTGGTATTCTTTTGAGAAACTTAATTAAAAACCGACTTTTGGTTAAGACTGCCTTTTACTATACCACTAAAATGTATTATTTAATGTACAAAAAAAAAAGAGAGATTTCAAAGATTTTTTAAATTAGCAAACTCTAGAAGGATTAATTGCATTTTCGAAATCGCTAATATTGATTATGAACACAAATTAAAACCTGCAGTTTTGCAGAGTATACACCTATTCCGTTAAACATTTATCAGAATATTTATTAAACAGACAGGTACATGTTATTAGTTGATATATAAGAGAAAAATAATGAAATATAAATATATCAATTCTGTAGTTCTAAGTACACAAGAATCAACTGCGTACAAAGTGCCTATTATATTATTTAATAATTTATCTTAAAATATTAATATGTTTACATTCGATTCGGCTAAACTGTAATTATAAATAAAACGAATTAACGAGTGATAAATTGTTCATTTTTAACAGTAAGCTTACAGACGTCAGTCCAAAAATATCTCACCTACACGGCGGTTATTAATTATATTTTCTGCTGCAGCTGTATAACATCAACAATAATAATAAAACCGTTTTTTTTTTTTTTTGTGGCAGCCCGAAAACTTATTGTACTACAGCACAGACGATGACAGCAAAATCATGATAAGTGATTTCGGATTGTCCAAGATAGAAGATTCTGGCGTGATGGCGACTGCTTGCGGAACTCCCGGATATGTCGGTAAGTACAGACGAATCTAACTTAAAAGATTAAATATTATCGCGACCATCGAAAATATGTCATTAAAGCAAACACACGTTTATTCGGTATCACTTATTTTTATATGAAACCAAGTTTTCACATAATCTAAAACTTAACCACGATAAAAAAATAAGTAGAAATATATTACTGCTATAACTCTAGGCAGTCTGTGATTGAGACAGTGAGCATAATATAATCGTTTTTTTTTTTTGGTTTACATGTTTCTCGAAAATCATATCAAAACCACCATGATTGTCTGTTTTAAAGGTAACAGGGCAAAATATAATTCTATCAATTTTTCATGTTCTTAATCATTTTCATCTTTCAGTCGCTTCTCACATTTAAATTATTGAAATTCTGCCCATAAATATACTGACAAATAAATGTTTTAAACTGAAGAGTCCAAACCGTTGTTCGTTCCTCGTATATATGGGTCATAACGAGCGCTCGACGTGACGACGTTTCGGCAAGGTTAACCGGCTGCAGACCTGAGCGAAGAATGAACACTTTTCAATATTTTCGTGGACGGCGATAAATTTATTTTGAATTTTCGAAATCGAAAAAGCGAGTGCCAGCCACTCATCAATAATATTCCAGGATGAGCGATCATCAGCTAAAAAGTAAAAGTTAATAATGATTGAATTCAGTTTTGTCCGTGTATAATGTATATACTATGTGAATCTTGTTTTTTTTCTGCAGTTAATTTTAAAATAATATATTTTAATCGTGGTAGCAATAAATGTATTACCAAAAAATCCTTACCCAGACAAATTTCGATCCTGGAAAAAAAATCTCCGAAAGTAGTTATATTTGTATTTAATTAGATGTTCGTTAATAGATTTGACAAATAGCAGTGTTAAATACATTTTGAGTACAGTAATAAGTCCTATACTCGGTTCGTAACACAATTCAATAAATCAACTTTCAACATTGTACTCCGTACATAATAAAAGTTTAGGAAGAAAATGGCTCTATTTTAGCTGTATATAGTTAACTCAAAAACCACTTCTTTTTTTTTTTTGGTTGTGCACTGTGAGGTTTCCTCTATTATTTTGCATTGTACGTGGTCGGTGTATCGTCGAAGTCTTTCTGCGTAATTCAACCCACTCACCGCCGGGCGACACGCACTTCCTAGTGTTACGAGTGCAGAGGTTGTCGTTTATTTATAGAAACTTTACACTGCATCAAATCCTGTTCCGTTTCACTAAATCGTTTTGTTTTCCTTTAACTCCGAGATCCGTTCTCAGCAAACGTTTCAAAGCGGGCCTAGTGCCATTCATTCTTTTTTTTTCTAAAGGAAGAAGTACGCAGTCCACACGAAGATGTATATTATTTTCTTTCGATTGTTTGATGCCCGTAAAAAGTAGGATTTCTCTTTGCGGGCTCTCGGAATGCAAAAACTTCGCAGTATTTTGTATTCGCATGTAAACCAAATAGTTTTTCGTAATACTCAAGACTCAAGTACGACCGACTAATTCACAGACATAATGAGATACGACCACAAAATGTGTTGCTTTTAGTTGTACGATATTATTATTGTTGTAAAATAAAATTATATATTATATTAACACTGCTGTTTATAGATCGTTTCTCGAGAGCTCATAAATCGGAAAATTAAAACGATATGCCCATAGTATTTATTTTTATTTCTATAAAAGTAGACAATTGTCTTTAGCTCCTCTAGAAAAACTTCACTTTTCTACCTGAACTAGACGATGTCGTCCAGGTCAAAGGACTATACAAATTACAATGCGTAGACTCAATTTAGCATACACGTGATTACGATTTGTTAGTAGCTATAAATGTTAAAAATTACAGTAACTTAAAGTTTGATAATGTATTATTATAAGTATGGTATTTGGACCAGAAATTAAGAGATGTTACCGTATTGGGTTTAAATAGTTTGAGTATGTAATTATTTTTTATCCATATTCAGGATAATATTATAAATGATAATTATTCACATAATATATTTTAAAGAATAGTATTACTATTAGAGTATAATACTATGAGGTAACGGAATGATAATATTTAACAACGACCGCGATGTACCTAAATAGCCTATCCAGGACGCCGTGTCATCATCATAATATTTTAATTTTAAAATGAATTAAATACAAAATATTACGAAATTATTATACTTATTAGTAAGGAATGTTATTTATTTAATTATACGCATTCATTAGAATATCAATTGTGAATACTGATGAGAAATATGCTAGGTTTAAATTATTCTTGTTAAAATAACTCAAATTGTATTTTTCATATTTTGTATAATATTCTTATATTCGTCTATATATAGTGCACGCTTTTGTTTTAAATTTTACCTTTTATGATATTCATTATATATTACTTCGAATTACGTTTTGGCATGAGAAAGCTGTAAAACTGTTAGTAAAATAAAATTATGAGTAACAACTTCCTAGCGTATAATAAAGTTTAATTTATCTGCAGTTCACAATTATTTAACACCGAAAGAATTGCGTCGTTATTACTTATTAGTCTGCGGCAGATATTCCCGAACTGTGAGTAGCAAACCAAAAGTGGATCACAATTATATTTTCGGTGGCACACGGAATGTTTTGATACATAAATTTATTTTTTATCGTTTAAAAAATTATTTGGTATTAGATGAGGTTCTATAAAATAAAATGTAATGAATAAAAAATAAAATATACGATTCTAGTGTTATGATACGGTATTTTCTGTGTGACTATTGCAACATGTATTAGTATGTGTTAGCGTGTGTTGGTTACCTACCTCGTTAACCAATAAGTGACTGCCGATATTTGTTCCTAATTCTGTACAATTGAGGAGCAGACATCAGTTTCTGATGTTCTATGTTTACCCAAGCAAATTCGCCGAGTGCGACATAATCGAAGCGTAATAGTAATCTGTAAATCGTAACACTATATTGTACATTAATAATTTTGGATAATTATCTTGCAGTACAGATTCAGTGTGATTATTGAATTTATTTAATCATTATTTGCAACGATTATGAGTGCACCATTATGTGTCACCACTGCACAGTGTACACTATACGTAGGTACTCAAATTTACCACTGAGGTAAACAGTGAAACAAAAAAATGGTATTCGTATGTTCTGAGTCTCCAAAATTCAAAAAATTTC